>NC_091307.1:18572244-18617244 GCF_038502225.1 Cherax quadricarinatus
GGGACTTGCTAAATGTATCTCACCTATTTTAAATTAGGTAATAATTGTATACATAGAGTGCCTCACAAAAAAAAAATAAATGGATTTAAGTATCATGTTACCGACTACACTTCAGAAAAGACACAAGGTGCAGATCAAACCTTTGTAGGGACAACGTTTCGCTCTGTTTACAGCTTTACAAAAACTTTATAAAGCGCTACAAAAAGCGAAAGAGTGTCCCTCAAAAAGCTTGTTCTGCAACGTGCAAAAAAAAAAAAGCAGTGCTGGTGTAATATGTTTTTTCGTAACTAAATATTTAATAAAATAAGATATATATATATATATTTATTACTTCAAGATTTGTAGATGTACTGTTAAAAAAAATGTTTAATTAAGTAATGCAATTAAAGTAAATTCTGAAGTTTGATTTCCCATTTTAAAATTAACTGAAAGGTTTAGCGCTCTCCAGCTTTGTCGAATGCCCTTGGTACTGTGCCCATTGTGCCCAGTGAATAATCAAGGCTTACCTTTCCCTTTAATACTATATAACTCTTTGATTCCCCTCTCCGTCTCTCATTATATATCCCATCATTTAACCCTCTAGCTCCAGGGCCGAAATTCAAAAGAGAAAAATTAATTTGAATTAATAATCTATTAATTTAACATAGTAGAGAATATTGTTATTTTGAAGTATTTCGGAGTGTCTCCGAAAATAAATGTCTGAAATTTTATAGGTCTATTTCGGCAATGGATCTGGAGCTTCAGCGCTTTCGGTTTTCTCTTTGATAGTATCCTGCCTGCCCTGCCTGCCCTGCCTGCCCTGCCTGCCCTGCCTGCCCTGCCTGGCCTGCCTATCCTCGTTACTCACTTTAACAAGACCAGTATTAACGAGTAACCCCAACTCCTCTTCCCATCTCTTCTTTCCTTTCATTCCACTCTCAACCTTTAAAATCTCTCCAGTCATCCCTTCCCATCCATTTGCCTTCCATTCATCCTTCATACCACAATCCCTTTATTCCTCATTCTCTTATTATGCCTTTCTTTCCTGCTCGTTCATTTTCGGTCCTCTTTATTCTCCTCTTACCATTCTTACCTTCTCCTCCAAGTTCCATTTGCTCTTCCCCATCACCAGCCTTATTTATGCCACATTTTCATTTCCACTCTGTCCTTCCATCCCACACTATCGACACCATTCATCTCATCTTCACTTTCCAACTATAAACCAACCTGTTACCAAATAGAAGAGATGTAGAAGTTCCAGCCCCAATATGTATATATACATATATATATATATATATATATATATATATATATATATATATATATATATATATATATATATATATATATATATATATATATATATATATATATATTTCAACAAGTCGGCCGTCTCCCACCGAGGCAGGGTGACCCAAAAAAAGAAAGAAAATCCCCAAAAAAGAAAATACTTTCATCATCATTCAACACTTTCACCACACTCACACATTATCACTGTTTTTGCAGAGGTGCTCAGATTACAACAGTTTAGAAGCATATACGTATAAAGATACACAACATATCCCTCCAAACTGCCAATATCCCAAACCCCTCCTTTAAAGTGCAGGCATTGTACTTCCCATTTCCAGGACTCAAGTCCGACTATATGAAAATAACCGGTTTCCCTGAATCCCTTCACTAAATATTACCCTGCTCACACTCCAACAGATCGTCAGGTCCCAAGTACCATTCGTCTCCATTCACTCCTATCTAACACGCTCACGCACGCTTGCTGGAAGTCCAAGCCCCTCGCCCACAAAACCTCCTTTACCCCCTCTCCCCAACCCTTTCGAGGACGACCCCTTCCCCGCCTTCCTTCCCCTTTAGATTTATATGCTTTCCATGTCATTCTACTTTGATCCATTCTCTCTAAATGACGAAACCACCTCAACAACCCCTCTTCTGCCCTCTTACTAATACTTTTATTAACTCCACATCTTTTCCTAACTTCCACACTCCGAATTTTCTGCATAATATTTACACCACACATTGCCCTTAGACAGGACATCTCCACTACCTCCAACCGTCTCCTCGCTGCTGCATTTACCACCCAAGCTTCATATCCATATAAGAGTGTTGGTACTACTATACTTTCATACATTCCCTTCTTTGCCTCCATAGATAACGTTTTTTGACTCCATATATACCTCAACGCACCACTCACCTTTTTTCCCTCATCAATTCTATGATTAACCTCATCCTTCATAAATCCATCCGCCGACTCGTCAACTCCCAAGTATCTGAAAACATTCACTTCTTCCATACTCCTCCTCCCCAATTTGATATCCAATTTTTCTTTATCTAAATCATTTGATACCCTCATCACCTTAATCTTTTCTATGTTCACTTTCAACTTTCTACCTTAACACACATTCCCAAACTCATCCACTAACCTTTGCAATTTTTCTTTAGAATCTCCCATAAGCACAGTATCATCAGCAAAAAGTAACTGCGTCAATTCCCATTTTGAATTTGATTTCCCATAATTTAATCCCACCCCTCTCCTGAACACCCTAGCATTTACTTCTTTTACAACCCCATCTATAAATATATTAAACAACCATGGTGACATTACACATCCCTGTCTAAGACCTACTTTTACTGGGAAGTAGTCTCCCTCTCTTCTACACACCCTAACCTGAGCCTCACTATCCTCATAAAAACTCTTTACAGCATTTAATAACTTACCACCTATTCCATATACTTGCAACATCTACCACATTGCTCCTCTATCCACTCTATCATATGCCTTTTCTAAATCCATAAATGCAATAAAAACTTCCCTACCTTTATCTAAATACTGTTCACATATATGCTTCAATGTAAACACTTGATCTACACATCCCCTACCCACTCTGAAACCTCCTTGCTCATCCGCAATCCTACATTCTGTCTTACCTCTAATTCTTTCAATTATAACCCTACCGTACACTTTTCCTGGTATACGCAGTAAACTTATTCCTCTATAAATTTTACAATCTCTTTTGTCCCCTTTCCCTTTATATAAAGGGACTATACACGCTCACCGCCAATCCCTAGGTACCTTCCCCTCTTTCATACATTTATTTAATAAAAGTACCAACCACTCCAACATCATATCCCCCCCTGCTTTTAACATTTCTGTCATGATCCCATCAGTTCCAGCTGCTTTACCCCCTTTCATTCTACATAATGCTTCACGTACATCCCCTACATTTACATTCTGCTCTTCTTCACTCCTAAAAGATGGTATACCTTCCTGGCCAGTGCATGAAGTTACCGCCTCCCTTTCTTCCTCAACATTTAAAAGTTCTTCAAAATATTCTCGCCATCTACCTAATACGTCCCTCCAAACTGCCAATATCCCAAACCCCTCCTTTAAAGTGCAGGCATTGTACTTCCCATTTCCAGGACTCAAGTCCGACTATATGAAAATAACCGGTTTCCCTGAATCCCTTCACTAAATATTACCCTGGTCACACTCCAACAGATCGTCAGGTCCCAAGTACCATTCGTCTCCATTCACTCCTATCTAACACGCTCACGCACGCTTGCTGGAAGTCCAAGCCCCTCGCCCACAAAACCTCCTTTACCCCCTCTCCCCAACCCTTTCGAGGACGACCCCTACCCCGCCTTCCTTCCCCTATAGATTTATATGCTTTCCATGTCATTCTACTTTGATCCATTCTCTCTAAATGACCAAACCACCTCAACAACCCCTCTTCTGCCCTCTGACTAATACTTTTATTAACTCCACATCTTTTCCTAAGTTCCACACTCCGAATTTTCTGCATAATATTTACACCACACATTGCCCTTAAACAGGACATGTCCACTACCTCCAACCGTCTCCTCGCTGCTGCATTTACCAACCAAGCTTCATATCCGTATAAGATTGTTGGTACTACTATACTTTCATACATTCCCTTCTTTGCCTCCATAGATAACGTTTTTTGACTCCACATATTCCTCAACGCACCACTCACCTTTTTTCCCTCATCAATTCTATGATTAACCTCATCCTTCATAAATCCATCCGCCGACTCGTCAACTCCCAAGTATCTGAAAACATTCACTTCTTCCATACTCCTCCTCCCCAATTTGATATCCAATTTTTCTTTATCTAAATCATTTGATACCCTCATCACCTTACTCTTTTCTATGTTCACTTTCAACTTTCTACCTTAACACACATTCCCAAACTCATGCACTAACCTTTGCAATTTTTCTTTAGAATCTTCCATAAGCACAGTATCATCAGCAAAAAGTAACTGCGTCAATTCCCATTTTGAATTTGATTTCCCATAATTTAATCCCACCCCTTTCCTGAACACCCTAGCATTTACTTCTTTTGCAACCCCATCTATAAATATATTAAACAACCATGGTGACATTACACATCCCTGTCTAAGACCTACTTTTACTGGGAAGTAGTCTCCCTCTCTTCTACACACCCTAACCTGAGCCTCACTATCCTCATAAAAACTCTTTACAGCATTTAATAACTTACCACCTATTCCATATACTTGCAACATCTACCACATTGCTCCTCTATCCACTCTATCATATGCCTTTTCTAAATCCATAAATGCAATAAAAACTTCCCTACCTTTATCTAAATACTGTTCACATATATGCTTCAATGTAAACACTTGATCTACACATCCCCTACCCACTCTGAAACCTCCTTGCTCATCCGCAATCCTACATTCTGTCTTACCTCTAATTCTTTCAATTATAACCCTACCGTACACTTTTCCTGGTATACTCAGTAAACTTATTCCTCTATAATTTTTACAATCTCTTTTGTCCTCTTTCCCTTTATATAAAGGGACTATACACGCTCTCCGCCAGTCCCTAGGTACCTTCCCCTCTTTCATACATTTATTTAATAAAAGTACCAACCACTCCAACATCATATCCTCCCCTGTTTTTAACATTTCTGTCATGATCCCATCAGTTCCAGCTGCTTTACCCCCTTTCATTCTACATAATGCTTCACGTACATCCCCCACATTTACATTCTGCTCTTCTTCACTCCTAAAAGATGGTATACCTCCCTGGCCAGTGCATGAAGTTACCGCCTCCCTTTCTTCCTCAACATTTAAAAGTTCTTCAAAATATTCTCGCCATCTACCTAATACGTCCCTCTCCCCATCTACTAACTCCCCTACTCCGTTTTTAACTGACAAATCCATACTTTTCCTAGGCTTTCTTAACTTGTTTAACTCCAAAAATTTTTCTTATTTTCATTAAAATTTCTTGACAGTGCCTCTCCAACTCTATCATCTGCTCTCCTTTTGCACTCTCTCACCATTCTCTTCACCTTTCTTTTACTCTCCATATACTCTGCTCTTCTTATAACACTTCTGCTTTGTAAAAACCTCTCATAAGCTACCTTTTTCTCTTTTATCACACCCTTTACTTCACCATTCCACCAATCACTCCTCTTTCCTTCTGCCCCCACCCTCCTATAACCACAAACTTCTGCCCCACATTCTAATACTGCATTTTTAAAACTATTCCAACGCTCTTTAACCCCCCCCCTACTACTCATCTTTGCACTAGCCCACCTTTCTGCCAATAGTCGCTTATATCTCACCCGAACTTCCTCCTCCCTTAGTTTATACACTTTCACCTCCCTCTTACTTGTTGTTGCCACCTTCCTCTTTTCCCATCTACCTCTTACTCTAACTGTAGCTACAACTAAATAATGATCCGATATATCAGTTGCCCCTCTATAAACATGTACATCCTGGAGCCTACCCATCAACCTTTTATCCACCAATACATAATCTAACAAACTACTTTCATTACGTGCTACATCATACCTTGTATATTTATTTATCATCTTTTTCAAAAAATATGTATTACTTATTACCAAATCTCTTTCTACACATAGCTCAATTAAAGGCTCCCCATTTACATTTACCCCTGGCACCCCAAATTTACCTACTACTCCCTCCATAACATTTTTACCCACTTTAGCATTGAAATCCCCAACCACCATTACTCTCACACTTGATTCAAAACTCCCCACGTATTCACTCAACATTTCCCAAAATCTCTCTCTCTCCTCTACACTTCTCTCTTCTCCAGGTGCATACACGCTTACTATAACCCACTTTTCACATCCAATCTTTACTTTACTCCACATAATCCTTGAATTAATACATTTATAGTCCCTCTTTTCCTGCCATAGCTTATCCTTCAACATTATTGCTGCTCCTTCTTTAGCTCTAACTCTATTTAAAACCCCTGACCTAATCCCATTTATTCCTCTTCATTGAAACTCTCCCACCCCCTTCAGCTTTGTTTCACTTAAAGCCAGGACATCCAGCTTCTTCTCATTCATAACATCCACAATCATATCTTTCTTATCATTTGCACAACATCCACGCACATTCAGACTTCCCACTTTGACAATTTTCTTCTTCTTATTCTTTTTAGTAATCTTTACAGGAAAAGGGGTTACTAGCCCATTGTTCCCGGCATTTTAGTTGACTTTTGCAACACGCATGGCTTATGGAGGAAAGATTCTTATTCCACTTCCCCATGGATATAAAAGGAAAAGTAATAAGACCAAGAACTATTAAGATAAAATCAAAGAAAACTCAGATGAGTGTGTATAAATAAACGTGTACATGTATGTGTAGTGTGACCTAAGTGTAAGTAGAAGTAGCAAGACATACCTGTAATCTTGCATATTTATGAGACAGACAAAAGACACCAGCAATCCTACCATCACGTAAAACAATTACAGGCTTTCGTTTTACACTCACTTGGCAGGACGGTAGTACCTCCCTGGGTGGTTGCTGTCTACCAACCTACTACCTGCTATATACATATATATTTTACTGTGGCAACGTTTCGGTCTCCAGGAGGCTTGTCAAGCCATTTTGTCGGTAATTCTACCATTATTGCTAAAAATATATTATTCTCTGTATGAGGTGGGTACCTCATACAGAGAAGAAAGTAAACTTAGGTATAGCATCAGTGGTCAAGAGCCAGTGGAGTTTTGAGTTAAAAAACTTGAATTTCAGTGAGTTTTATGATGTGACCACATAGGCTAAATAACAGTTGGAATGTTCACGGTAATAGCAGCAGCGATTTACAGTCCTCCCTCCTCATCATCCCCTCTCTTTCCTACTATGAAGAGCTGGAGAACAATACCAAAAACTCAACCAGAAGAGATATACCAGAGAAAATTATACTACATAATGTTTAGTAGAAAATCACAACGCCACTATTCGCAGGGTATTTTATTCAGTAAAACATGAATCCAGAAAAGGCTACTGCAACGCTGAAACTAAATAATCAAAAGTTCTTATCACAGGTCAAAGAAATCCCTGGATTGAATCAGTATGATCGAACATAGATTTTACCTTAAAATGCATACATAAGACATAAAAATGAAGGTAAACTAGGAGCCAGTGGCCATTCATTGCTAAATTTTGCACATTTGGCAATACTCTAGAGCAGTGGTTCCCAACCTTTCCTTACTCCCGCACCCCTATAAAATTTTTGCTCTAACCTCGCACCCCCTACAATTTAAACTTTGTTCAAGGATAAAGGATGTGGAATCATACTAAATTTTATTAAAAGAAAATATTTATTTCACTTTCTAATATAATATGTGAACAAAAATCAGACCTACAGAAAAGAAACATATCACAGAATGATATTTGAATACACCTTACAAAAATAATAACTCTTGCTTGAAATATATACAAAAAAGTCAAATCAAGAACTAGCTTTCAAACCTTTAGAAAGGAATTTTATTTTTTTAGTATGTAAAAAAATCAAACATATGGACAAGAAAGTATGTCTCCGATTAACATTTGAATATACCAAAAAATAGTCACTTTCTTTAAATATGTACAAGATAATAAAATCAAAAGGCTGACTTCCAAAAAGTTTGCGAATCCATTTTAATTCAGTGGCTCTTTTGTTCCTGTTTCTTGCTTGTGAGTTTTTCAAAACGGGGAACTGTGTTGCTTATAGCAACACGCATGTCTGCCTGTGCACTCAAACGATTTCTAGATTTTGTCTTAATTGACAAAAGAGTACTAAATCCTGATTCACATAAGTAAGTTGTCGCAAATGGAATGAGCACAGTTAGTACAGTTTCGCAAAGTCTTGGAAATAGAACCATAGCCGAGCACCAATACTCTTCCAAAGTTTTACTCTCCAATTGCATTTCAAGAGCACGATTTGAACGCAGATCTATAAGATCCTCTTTCAGCTCTCCATCATCTGACATTTTATCCAAATTGAAGGAGTAAGGATTCATAATCCATTCTTCAGATGATTCCAGCTTCCCTCCATCAAATTATCTATCAAATGATTATTGAATATTAATAAGTAATAAATGAATCAATTTCCTGTTATTAAAACGGACGCTTCTCGCACCCCCTGGAATGATGTCTCGCACCCCCAGGGGGTGCGAGCACCCCTGGTTGGGAACCCCTGCTCTAAGAATGGAAAGAGGGAATAAAATAAACCAGACCAGTAGAAGAGATTATGCAAAGTTGAGTCGGATGATGAAGTGGAAGAGGCAGATTCAATACTCAGTTTCAATATAAGGTATAAGTTTCAAGACACTAGAAATCAGTAATGGAGGCTTATTTGGAGCTAAGACTCGAAACCAGCAAACACAACTCGGTAAGTACACATATAACAGATGAGTCTACCAGGTTAATACTTGTGTAAACCATCTCCTCTAGGCTTCCTATGGGGTTTGTTGGGATATATCTGTAAAAACGCACATTTTTGGGGGACAATCCAGGATACAGTATCTAATTTTGTAGCCCTGTATTTGTTCATATATTTTACATTTCCACATAAATATGCTTTACACATTTCACTGAAATAGATGACGGATCTCTATTTTGTTTAGTTCTTTTCTGATAAAAAAAAAGTAGCAGACATTATCTGGCATCCGGCTTCATTACGCATGAGGTCTGTAGTAAGTGTGGCGAGGCAGTGGAACCCAGGAGAGGCGCTCCTGGTGACGCTTGTGGGCATCACGTTCCAGTGTCGCCTCCATTATTGTAATTCTTGTATTTATGCGATACGATAACCCCCTGTGGGTTATTAAGGCGCGGAACTGCAGCAAAGACCCAGAACTCCGTCTAGTTTTGGCAGCGAAGATCCTCGTATTCCCCCGACAGGAGCTGCTGGTGGTGTTGAGGAATCACAGTAGTGGTGTCGAGACGCTGCTGGTGTTCTTGTAGACGACTGCTGAAGGAAGAACAACTTGGAAGGTCATGGCTTCAAGCAGTGTCGTGAAAGCTGTCACAGTTTGGCTAGTCTGCTTCACCCATCTTACTTTAGGCGAAAACAGTGATCCTAAAGGTAATATATACTTAAATCATTATACTGTATGTTGTGCTTATACAGTATATTATAGTTGCTAATGTGTCTAACGATGATACATAGTGATTAAAGAATAAAAAGGCACAATAAAGTGGCTGCAACAATACACAGATATTTTGCATGTAGGAGACTGAAACTTATGACGATGTTTCGGTCCAACATGAACCATTAACAAGTCACAGAGAGACGCGACGGCAAGGAAACCAGAGGGGGGCGGGGACGAGAGTGGTAGTAGTAGTAGTAGTAGAGATAGTAGTAGTAGTAATAGTAGTGGTAGTAGCAATAGTAGTAGTGGTATTAAAAGTAATAGTACAGATACTAATAGTAGTAATGTAGCAGTAGTAAAGGAATTTCTCTCCTAAACTCTCTTCTGTTAAATCTTCTGTTCTTTGCCTTCCTATATTTCCAGAATTCTAAATCTTAAAAGCACCGTCCTTTAGACATCAAACTTACTTTTCGTTATACTAATGCCCTTTGTAGTAATCTAGTTTGTACTTTTGCTACTGATGCTATCGTAGTCTACCCTGTTTCCTGCTCCTCTCCGAGAAACTTGCCGGTCTCTTTCTGAAAGACCTAGTGAGCACAAGGAGAAATGTTAGCCTTGCTGACACTAACAATGCTCTTTTCTGTCATCCTATTAACTGTGACTCTATTAACTGTCATGCTATTAATTACCATGCTATTAACGTTAAGACCCTACCCATGTTAAGACCCGCTCGGAAGTCAAATGACTTTTTTTTTTTTCATTCGCCGGTACTTTCCCGGCCCGGGTCTTTTCCAATAGTGGTGACCCGGCCTTGGGTCCCTACCTGGGGAGATCGACACCATGCCCAGCCCTTCTAGGGTAGGGTAGGTGCCTGAGCCCGAGCTTGTAGCTCACAAGACTGTCATTCCCATTAGTCCCCTTGGGGCGGGAATGGCAGACCAGAGAGGCCTAGCTTGTGGCTAGGCCTGGGGACAGTTGGTCCCAAAGATGAGGAGGTACTGAGGAGGCCTGGTCTCAGACCGGGCCGCGGGGGCGTTGACCCCCGGAACTCTCTCCAGGTAAACTCCAGGTACTTGTGCCTCCTCCCATGGGAGACTTATGTCTCAGATACTTCCTAAAGAGGGAGCCAAGGCCGGGCCACCACTTGGAAAAGGCCCAGGCAGGGAGAATACCGGCGAATCTTTATTAATAATAATTAATTACCTGGAGAGTGTCTCGAGACCTTAGTCTCCCATGGGAGGAGGTACAATTACCCCCTCATCTTTGGGACTAACTGTCCTCAGGCCTAGCCACAGTCCCCGCCCTCACGGGGCTCGTAGGGAGAAGCTAGTCCTCTGGTCTGCCATCTGCCCCGCCCCAAAGGGGCTCGTGGGGATGGCAGTCTTGTGAGCTGCAGGTGGTAGCAAGCTCAGGCCTTATAAATGACTTTTAAAAACACTGATATGTTAACCGGTGTTGTAAGCTATAATAAACGTAGTAGCTGATTTTATGTACTTTTATGTCTTTGACTACCTTGTTTAAAAAGTTTAAATACAGATATAATATAGTAATTAAATTAACATACTTCCGTTTTTTTAACATGCGTTAATTAATACTGTAAAAAAGATTCTTTTTTAGCTTATTTATTACTAGAAAACAAGTAAATGGCGTTATTCGTGCAAATACAGTTTTGCTCCTAATGACAACTACCATACCAAACAAAAAAAAGTCAAAGGCGGTCAGCCTAGCTATAATTTTTTTTTTTTAGCCTAGCTATAGATGGTCCAGGGATCATTGCTCCCATAACCAGGTCGTAAGACATGGTTTCCTGGGTGGCCTCCTGGTCAGTCAGGCTGTTAGTGTTTATTACAAGCTGTCTTATGAACCACAGCACCACTGACCAGACTATCATTCTGTGGTTGTTTAAGGGTCACATGCATGAAGAGAGAATGTATGAGCTTATTCTTTTTTGACTTTGTGAGACGACGCCTGAGTTTAGATTTGATCTAGATCGCATATTTAAGGCATCTGAAACTTGTTTTTGCCTTCATTTTTTTTTCTTTCCATGAATATGGAATTCAATAAGCCAGGTCCGAGGAGAGTGTATAACTGTGCTATCCTCGGTTTCTCGAAAAATGTAATAGGGTTATCTATATCTGCATATTTATTTGCTTATATAGTGTCATGTGTTCACACTATTTTATACCTGGAGTTTACCTGGAGAGAGTTCCGGGGGTAAACATCAGCCTTTTAGAAACCATTGATGTGTGATTATTTATTGAACATCTAATCGTGCTGCTTCCTCAATTTTCCACTCATTTCTTTGGGGTCAAAAACATTTAGTTTTTACCTAAGCTAGATCCCACTATGAGGGTAACACGTCAAGAGGCTAACACGGCTACAAGAGATTTGTAATGATTTTTACATTTTACACTGCTGTTGTGCTACATGCTAAATGTTACTGTAACAGGATTGTGCAGCAATGACCTACTGACGTCAGACACTCACACTGCTTATCATACCGTATCCTCACTTATTTGTACACTGCTTTGTTTTCTTTAAGCAAGATTGGAACATAATTTTTTTTTACAGTTCATTTCAGAGGTTAAGAACCTTCATTTTACCTCAGCTAATGTCAAAACCAAGTATTCTCTAAGGTATACTACCGCGTCTAGAGGTCTACTACCCAGAACAGTTTGTTAACACAAAGATGTCTGTCTAAAGCATAAAGAGAGGCATGGAGACTCATACGACTCTTGCCGATTCGAAATCAAACTCCAGTCGGGCACGAGCTGAATATTCTGACATTTTAATTCAAATTTCTTGTGTTCAGTACATTACAGTCTCTAATACTTAAATATATGGCTCGGTATGAAAAGCTTCCATAGAGTTTAGGAACTGGCGCTACTCTCCACTCTCTTGGATTTAACCTGAATATCTTATATTTCTCAGGTGCTGCATGACACTTACGGGTTTAGCCCTTCACCATAATAATAATAATGATAATAAATGACCTACAATAGATGATAAATGTGCCAAACAGTTCACAAATAATTATTTGCTATTAACAGCTCACAGTTTCATTAATATCAACAAAATACCTCAACATATTTTTTTGCAGGATGTATCAGAGAGAACCTTTCAGAAGGTGTGAAGACAATACACATCACTAACAACCACCACCAGAGCTGGGTCAAGCCTCTGACAACACCTGCACTCCTAGCAGTGGAATATTTTACTCCACAACGAACATACAATAATATGTGTACAGTTTACTTTAACATCTCAGACGCTTGGCACAACTTTACTGCAACTCACACAGTCAGTACATAATTTTTATGTTGTAATTTTAAGTTAAATGTATAAAATGTTTGATGTCATGATAAACAATGTTAAATTATGTTGTGTATATATACATAAGAAAAAATAATTTTTGCTTTGATACTATTTCTTATTATTACCCTTTGCCATTTTCACTTCATATTTTCAACTTATCTTTTATTTCATTATTTTCTGTGCTCTTTATTGCCATATTAACGAGATAAATAATGCACAATAAGTTTTTATTTATACCACATGCTCGCAGGTTGATGATAAAAACCTCACAAATATCACCGTGTTGGTCCCGGAGCTGGGTTTCAACTGTAGCCAAAAGTTCACTACATTCCACCCAACACTTTACCTCAGGAGCCACAACAACACTGTACAGTGGGCCAACTGCTTGACTGATAACACCACAGGTGAGGTTTGTTGTCACGCTCACACACACACACACACACAGGTGGAATAGTTTGGGAAGCGATGTAATGGAGGCAGGATCCATACATAGCTTTAAGCAGAGGTATGATAAAGCTCACGGTTCAGGGAGAGTGACCTAGTAGCGACCAGTGAAGATTCGGGGCCAGGAGCTTGGAATCTACCCCTACAACCTCAACTAGGTGAGTACAAACACACACACACAGCCGACACGCGCAGACGTGGGAGCACAAGGCTCCGAGAAACTTAGTGTTTTTAAGGCGCAGTAACTGCTAGCAGTAACCAGTGGTAGTGACAACGTCAGTGAGCAACCCTACGAGTGATAACCAAAGTTATTAGTTAAAAAAAGTCGAGAGGAAATCATCAATATTTCAAAGTACCAAACCGTTAGGGGCCTAGTAGGCACCTGTTGCCACACAGATTCAAATATACAAAGATCAAAGTGAGTGTGGAAGCGCGTGTTCAAGAATTATGAGAGATTGGTTAACAAGTGAAATGTGGGGCAACTTACAGTGAGAGTGAAAAAGTTAATAAGCAAAAGGAGAAAGGAAAAATAAAATATATAACAAAGGGTAGGAGGCAGGCGTAGGCCTGCCAAAGCAGTGACATCACAACAGGTTGTGTGCCATTATAAATATAAAGTGTAGCCCACCGAATGTGAAGTGTATTCTAGTGAAATCACTTGAGGAATGCGGGATGTATGAGCATATATAGTTATAAACATCACGGGTGAAGGATTTTACAAGGCGTACATGTTGTGGAAAATTTTCTAGGGTGATTACCTTTATGTACCTCAACATTACATGGTTACAAATAAACTCATTGGGAGACAACCATATTGTTTACCGTAGTCACCTCGTGTAGACATGTGAGAAAACTTAACCACCCCTGGTCATGGCAGGTGGTTCCTTCGACCTCACAATCTTATCCATATCTATCCGAGACCAGTATGGATTGGATAGCACCCACAAGTACGGTGCTACTAATTAATTGTGGACTGTATAGATTATGTTAGTTAGACTGAAGGAAGGGGGGGTGGGGTAGGTTACACATGGATATATCCATCAAGGAAAAACGCTTGTACATAATCTCACCACTTACCAGATATTCTCTGGTGGTCACTTGATGTAGCTGGATCACCCATAACCTATCCAATTACAACATACCTAACTGGCCAGTATCAGTCTGCTATAACTAGGTGGGTGATTGATACTCCTTATTTCCTCCATTCACCATCTCATTTCGATGTCCTGCTACACTGACACGGTTCTTATTCCAGCAGGACGAGGTATCCGTCGGTTTGTCCCGGTTTAGAAGTCGTGATTCCATAAAGCTTCACTATCCTCGGTACGAGAATCATGCGTTCACTCGGAGCAGGGCGATCTATTTCACATCCCGCATTCTCTTAACTCAATGTTATTATCACTGATTACATTACCATTCACAAGACGATTTAACGTCTCATAATTATTATACACATTAGAGGTCACTCCATTAAGATCTGAGGCCGATGAGTGAGGATTAACACATGGGTATTTCCCCTGGACACACACCATGGCCGCGCACCAGTCACACCCGGTCGAACCATTATTCACTAATTTTACCACCTTTTTACGGTGGTCCCGTAAATCACGTTCCCTCACTCTTCACCAGGAACAGTTACGACACTTCCTATTATGAAGTGAGGCCCATATTAATCCTTAGGCCGCCGTGAATGCCAATTTCCTGATCCCAGGTTTTCACAGCCTCCTCACTACATTCAAAACACTCCCGCCTCCCTGTGCCCCAGCTCGACCTATACCCCCGCACATCCGCGCATGCGCAAAGGGAACTCTTGGTTCTATCCTATTGTCAAATACATTTTTGACTCATATCGACACATTAAACACCTATTAGGCGCTATAGCTTCGGAAAATCAAAAATTTTCCACACTGCGGCCGGGCGGAGGTCGTTGCTAGACGACTTACATAATGTGGAGTACAATTTTCCCATCTTCACTGGCCACCTGGCTTGGGAACTCCAACATTGGTATTTACATAATCACCCATTAATTCTTTCCACCTGTTAACTCCTCAGGTAGGGCTCCATCCAAAGCACACTCAAGCCTCCATGCTTCTGGTATTAACAATTTCCCTCTTATTGTAAGGTGTGACACTAAGTCTATGCTCTCGGGGTTAATTTATTGGGCATACTGGAATTATGAGACTTTAACAATAACAAGTCTCTCTCAGTATCCCAAGTCAGCCCCAGCACATTACTGCATATAGGCACTTCAACTCCATGGCCATCCATATTTATTGATCCCTCAAAATGGACTAATTACTGTTCCATTCTCTCAGGGGCATAAGCCTATGCTCCCTGGATTAATTTATTGGGCATACTGGAATTATGAGACTTTAACAATAACAAGTCTCTCTCAGTGTCCCAAGTCAGTCCCAGCACCTTACTGCATTATTTCATTAACCCCTTCACATATCCTCATTAGTTCCTCTTCAGTTGACGTCACACCCGGAAATTGTCCACATAAGATTATTTATCCAATTACTTCGCTCAGTGGACCACCTGTGCACTTAAGGTGTGCATTTATCGTCGCCTGAAGTAAGAACAATTTATTATTTAACTATTTATTAATTATATCATTATAAGCAGTCAACAATTTTGGTGTCTTGCTCAGTTCGCGGAGCTGGGCCCTTTAACTGTCCATACGCCATCCTATAATTAGTAGATAATTCTGGACGGTCGAGCTTCCACGGAAGTCGCACCCAGTAATGTCCAGATTCACATTTAACATCCTTCAGGTATTGTTCCTGAGTAAAGGAATCATTTGGACTTTCCTCATTTATATTAATCCCTATGCTGTCCAGCTCCCACAAATTAGACTGGTTCAACATCATTCTCGATAGAAGAATACTTGTACTGGGTTGACCTTTTATGAGCAAGACACCGTGACTGTATTCACTACTTCTCTAGTCATTATTACTAGGCGGTAATCTGCCATATATTACATGGCCCGTACCAGTGTTGAGGAGAGTGACGCCGCATGCTTTTGGATTTATGCCCTTTATCCTGAATTATTACATCCAACGCCGGCAAGGCTACCTCAGCTAGGCCATCATTATTGCCATTAGCTGCAACCTTTACATCAGTCACTGTAGTGTCAGGGTTATTAACATTATCATTATTGTCACCATTATTATAAGAATCACATACAACCCTGCACATAACTGTATGGTGCCTTCCCTTGTTGCATTGATAGCAACTGTTCAATTTGGTATGACAATCCTTTACATTATGATTGTCTAGACATCTGATAAATCTGTCAAGTTCTTTCATTCTTTCCACTTTAATATCCCATGAATTATAGGCATTACAATTTTTAGTGAAATGAGTACCCTGGCAGAAGAGGCAGTCTCTCTTTTCCTTGCCTGACCTCTTATTAACTGGGTTACACTTACTGAGGTACTTATTCCTCTTACCTTGATGTGAGGAACCACTATTACTGATTCCTGACTTGATATGTGCCTATTTAACTCTTAACTATGATTATTACCACTGGGATTATTTTTCCCTTTTGCGACTTGACAGATACTTCAGAGTCATTATGTGTTATATCCTTAGAACTGTTTGGCTGACTGGTCTGCAATTGAACAATTAATTCCTGCCGACCTAGTCTGATTTCCTCCAGACCGTACTCTGGAGGTTTTGGCAAACCCACCCGTTGCATTAATAGGTTGACCAACTGCCTGGCTTACACCCTTTAATTTATTCAAAGCCTTACTTTTACAAGACAGTTTTTCTTCCAATTCGTAATGTTGATTAATTAAAACATTCATTTCCATTCCATCTGCACAATTCTCCAGCAGATCTCTTTCACAGTCTTTAAACCACAATTTGTACCAATCAAATCTCCTCTCTAAAGCTTCTAAATATAACTTTAATTCATTAGGGTTCACGGTTCTTTGATTCATTAAATCAAATGCCTTCGTCACATGGCCTTTAATAGCCTGTAATGATGCTTTCATTACTCCAAAATTCACGGACTTGTCAGCCACATTAACTCCATTAGGTTCAGTCATGGTTAGAGAATTATTAGGTGGCAGTCATGGTTAGAGAATTATTAAGTACTGATTATACAACTTAAGTAGGCGCCTTATAAGAGTAATTCTTGCACTTTACTCTTGTATAAATCCTAGCCACACATGTGCTAGCAATTAATTGGGCTAATTATCATCCACCACACGATCGATTAAACTTGTGTACCCTATACCCACTTCCTTCAATCAGTCACTTAATTATTAAGTAATTAATTCAATTAATTTTTTCACTGATTGCATCCGGTTCAGGAAGGACCAGCGGGCAGATATGGAAAATTTTCTAGGGTGATTACCTTTATGTACCTCAACATTACATGGTTACAAGTAAACTCATTGGGAGACAACCATATTGTTTACCGTAGTCACCCCGTGTAGACATGTGAGAAAACTTAACCACCCCTGGTCACGGCAGGTGGTTCCTTCGACCTCACAATCTTATCCATATCTATCCGAGACCAGTATGGATTGGATAGCACCCACAAGTACGGTGCTACTAATTAATTGTGGACTGTATAGATTATGTTAGTTAGACTGAATGAAGGGGGGTGGGGTAGGTTACACATGGATATATCCATCAAGGAAAAACGCTTGTACATAATCTCACCACTTACCAGATATTCTCTGGTGGTCACTTGATGTAGCTGGATCACCCATAACCTATCCAATTACAACATACCTAACTGGCCAGTATCAGTCTGCTATAACTAGAAGGGGACTTAACTGTGGGTGATTGATACTCCTTATTTCCTCCATTCACCATCTCATTTCGATGTCCTGCTACACCGACATGGTTCTTATTCCAGCAGGACGAGGTATCCGTCGGTTTGTCCCAGTTTAGAAGTCGTGATTCCATAAAGCTTCACTATCGTCGGTACGAGAATCACGCTTTCACTCGGAGCAGGGCAATCTATTTCACATCCTGCATTCTGTTAACTCAATGTTATTATCACTGATTACATTACCATTCACAAGATGATTTAACGTCTCATAATTATTATACACATTAGAGGTCACTCCATTAAGATCTGAGGCCGATGAGTGAGGATTAACACACGGGTATTTCCCCTGGACACACACCATGGCCGCGCACCAGTCACACCTGGTCGAACCATTATTCACTAATTTTACCACCTTTCTACGGTGGTCCCGTAAATCACGTTCCCTCACTCTTCACCAGGATCAGTTACGACACTTCCTATTATGAAGTGAGGCCCATATTAATCCTTAGGCCGCCGTGAATGCCAATTTCCTGATCCCAGGTTTTCACAGCCTCCTCACTACATTCAAAACACTCCCGCCCCCCTCATGCCCCAGCTCGACCTATACCCCCGCACATCCGCGCATGCGCAAAGGGAACTCTTGGTTCTGTCCTATTGTCAAATACATTTTTGACTCATATCGACACATTAAACACCTATTATGCGCTATAGCTTCGGAAAATCAAAAATTTTCCACACATGTACGACAACTACGTCATCAGCATCTGGCAACTTGTCATCACCCCGCTGCCAGCGTAAGTACTTCTCACCTATTGTGGTTGCATGTTGTCAGATTCTTGTCTCTGCATCACTGTTAGATAATGGTCACTCGCTCCTGCAAGCTATTACCAGAATTAGAGTAGAAATAGCATAGATAAGGTAGAGACGGGGTTGATGAGAGTGTGAGGAGAAGGAAGCGGTCTAGCGAGGGGTAACGTCAGAAACACGCACACATGCGCGCACACACACAAGGGTAGACACTTGTAGAAGTTGAGAGAGGCTGAGTATTTTATAAGTAGAGTTGATAAGTGTTAGAATTATTATTGGTAAGTTTTAGAATTACTGGTATTACTACTGGTATTTATTAGCAGTATGAATACTTAGAAGTGGGGGCACACACACACATACACACACGCATACACGACAGTGGAGTAACAGTTACCCCTCAACACATACAAACTACCCCTCCCCTACCCACCACTGGACATCCGGTCCCAAGCCCTCCCCCCCTCTCTCTCTCTACCTTTCTCTCCCTCTCTCCATCTTTCCCCTCCCTCTGCTCCATCTCTATCTCTTCCTTTCTATCTTCTCTCTCCACCTCACATTCCCTCTCTCCCCTCCTCACACACACCTTCCATTCATCTTCCCTTTCCTCCCTTGGCCTCCCCTAACTCCCCTCCCTCCCCACTCATTATCCCTAGCCTTCTTCCCAGCGTTCTCTCTCCCTCTCTCTCTCCCTCCCCCTCTCTCACACACAAGCTCCTTTCCATAGTAAAAAAAAAAATGGGTAACCCAAGAGGGCGGAGACCCAGGGGTCTGGAGGTCGAACCCAGGAGGGAGGAACCTGGGAGGGAAGATTGGGAGGTAGAGCTCACAAAAGTGGAGGAAGAGTGGGGAAGGAAGCTAGTTGAGCTTGGCAGGAGGAGAGGATAGCTGAAGAGAGCAGGAAGTGGGGACTACAAGTCTTAGCAGCAGAAGATAAGATAAAGTGCTTAGAAGAGGAGCTAAAAAACCTGAAACAGAATAGAGAGACAAATGACAGCACAGGAATGACATCAGGGACTTCTATACCAGTCACAGATAAGGGGGCTGTAGGGATTCAGGAAAAGATGAGTTCACGAAGACCAATCGTGAAGCCTGCAGTTAATGCAGGAGACAAGACTTATGCAGAGACTAACAGTCAACTACAGTGGCAGGGAACAGCTGACCAGGGAAGACAGTCCACTGAGCATAGGGGCTGCAGCAAGGGCAGGGGTTGAAGGCAGGAACGTCTCGGTGGAAGGAGATAAAAACACCTCAGAGGATGCAAATAGAGACACAATGGGAGGAGGAGATGGAGAGGTCAATGTTTGTCTATGGGCTCCAAGAAGTTGAAGGGGAAACCTATGATGAAAGAATCTAGGGGGAGAAGAAAGCGATCGAAGGTATCTTGAAAGCAATACGAGAGGGAGACATGACCCAGGTGGCAAATTTTCGGAGAATTGGGTGGTTTGCATGCAGAAGGAGACAGCCTGTCAAAGTAGTCTTTAAGGCAGAATCAGCTCGAACCTGGGTCCTGCAGGAGAAAGCACGACTGAGGGACAATTCAGAGTACCGGAGCATGTACCTTGATCTCGACAGAACACAGGAGGAAAGGACGAGACAGAGAGAGAGAGGGTACAAAAACGAAAGGAGGAGCGGGAGGCATCAATGAGGACGAGCAGAACCCAGACTCA
Source organism: Cherax quadricarinatus (assembly GCF_038502225.1). Classification (NCBI taxonomy): domain Eukaryota; kingdom Metazoa; phylum Arthropoda; class Malacostraca; order Decapoda; family Parastacidae; genus Cherax; species Cherax quadricarinatus. The sequence goes on from NC_091307.1 coordinate 18,592,628, forward strand.
GGTGGAAGGACAAATACACCCTACAGAGACACCCACAGAAGGACTCCAACCACAACAACCCCGAAGCAACTGAACAACCTCAACCAAAACCTGCACACTGTTCCCTCTGCCCCCACCCCCACCACAAACCCCACCTCCACAGCAGCCCCTTTTGGGCACTCTGCCCCCACCCCCACCACAAACCCCACCCACACTGTGAAAACCCCAATGCAGCTGAACAATCTCAACCAATACCCACACACTGTTCCCTCTGCCCCCACCCTCACATCACAAACCCCACTGCCACAGCAGCTCCCTGTGGGCACTCTGCCCTCACCCCCACCACAAATCCCACCCACACCACAAACTCCCATAACCCCCCAGGGCTCCCACCCCCAACCCCAATATTCTCACAGGTCCACCATGATAGATAAGCTGAAGGTGTGGTACACAAACGCAGATGGAATAGTAAATAAATACGAGGAATGTCACGAAAGAATCAATGAGAAGTCCCCGGACATCACTCACTGAGACAATAACAGACGCAATCTTCCCACCGGGATATCAGATCCTGAGGAAAGATAGAAGGAGCAGAGAGGGAAGAGGGGTTGTACTGCTCATAAAAAACCGATGGAGTTTCGAGGAAATTGAGGGCATGGACGAGATTGGAGAAAGGGACTACACAGCAGGCACAATTCAATCTGGGGAACATAAGGTAGTCATTGCTGTGATGTATAACCCACCACAAAACTGCAGGAGGCCAAGAGAGGAATATGATGAGAACAACAGAGTGATGGTAGACACACTGGCTGAGGTGGCACGAAGAGCTCAAACGTGCAGAGCAAAGTTACTGGTCATGGGTGATTTCAACCACAGGGAGATTGGGAAAACCTGGAGCCTCATTGGGGCCCAGAAACATGGAGAGCCAAGATGATAGATGTGGTACTGGAAAACCTCATGCATCAACACATCAGGGACACTACCAGAGAGCGAGGGGAGATTGAACCAGCAAGACTGGACCTTGTGTTCACCCTGAGTAACTCACACATTGATGACATCACATATGAGAGGCCACTCGAAGCTAGTGACCACGTAGTCCTGAGTTTTGATTACATAGTAGTTACAGGTGGAGAGGGTAACAAGAGTCGAATGGGAAAAGCCAAATTATAAAAAGGGGGACTACACAGGTATGAGGAACTTCTTGTGGGAGGTGCAGTGGGACAGAGAAATGGTAGGAAAGACAGTAAATGAACTGATGGATTATGTAACAACAAAATGCAAGAAGGCAGAGGAAAGGTTTGTTCCAAAGGGCAACAGAAAAAATGGGAAGACCAAAGCAAGTCCTTGGTTTACCCAAAGGTGTAGGGAGGCAAAAACTAAGTGCATCAGAGAATGGAAGAGGTATAGAAGGCAAAGGACCCAGGAAAGCAAGGAGATCAGTCGAAGAGCCAGAAACGAACATACACAGATAAGGAGGGAAACCCAGCGACAGTACGAAAATGACATAGCATCGAAAGCCAAGTCTGACCCGAAACTGCTGTTTAGCTACATTAGGAGAAAGACGACAGTCAAAGACCAGGTGATCAGGCTGAGGAAAGAAGGTGGGGAAGTCACAAGAAACGATCAAGAGGTATGCGAGGAGCTCAACATGAGAGGAGGAGATGAAGAAGCTGCTAAGTGACCTTGATACCTCAAAGGCAATGAGACCGGACATCTCCCCGTGGGTCCTCAGGGAGGGAGCAGATATACTGTGTGTGCCATTAACCACAATCTTGAAGAATTGAGACACTTGTTCAACATACGGGAATCTTTATTGAAGAAACGTTTCGCCACATAGTGGCTTCATCAGTCCAATACAAAGTAGAAATGGGTAAGGAGAGAAGGAGTTTGAGGTAATCAGTCCCTCAACCTGGAATCGATGTGTTTACTCCATCACTCTTGAAGGAAGTACAGCATAGGGCCAGAGAGGTGGTTTATATACTGTAGTCAGATGAGTCGAAGCAGGAGGAGGCGGGATCACAGTGGGACCTGCCACTAGTGTAAGTAGGTCATCGTCCAAAGGTTGGACAAGCGTTGAAGTCTTTGTACCAAGATCCCATGATGTTGCAGTGTCTGACAGATGTGATGAATTGTTTTGAAAACCGACAAGTTGAAGAATGGAGACACTTGTGCAACATACGGGAATCTTTCTTGAACTGACTTAAGAAATCGTAATGACACGATTGCAAATAAACCATACCCCCGGCCGGGATTGAACCCGCGGTCATAGAGTCTCAAAACTCCAGCCCGTCGCGTTAGCCACTAGACCAGCTAGCCACAATAAGATTCATCCAACTAGGTATATTTCTACACCATAGGAAAGTTAGCACAGGCACCTCTGTGACCACAAATGCAAGTTTTTACAGACGAATCTCCAGCTAGCGTGGCCGTGACGAACTCTAGCTCAAGTCCCTTCACTGCCGTCAACATGACTTAAGAAATCGTAATGACACGATTGCAAATAAACCATACCCCCGGCCGGGATTGAACCCGCGGTCATAGAGTCTCAAAACTCCAGCCCGTCGCGTTAGCCACTAGACCAGCTAGCCACAATAAGATTCATCCAACTAGGTATATTTCTACACCATAGGAAAGTTAGCACAGGCACCTCTGTGACCACAAATGCAAGTTTTTACAGACGAATCTCCAGCTAGCGTGGCCGTGACGAACTCTAGCTCAAGTCCCTTCACTGCCGTCAACATGACTTAAGAAATCGTAATGACACGATTGCAAATAAACCATACTCCCGGCCGGGATTGAACCCGCGGTCATAGAGTCTCAAAACTCCAGCCCGTCGCATTAGCCACTAGACCAGCTAGCCACAATAAGATTCATCCAACTAGGTATATTTCTACACCATAGGAAAGTTAGCACAGGCACCTCTGTGACCACAAATGCAAGTTTTTACAGACGAATCTCCAGCTAGCGTGGCCGTGACGAACTCTAGCTCAAGTCCCTTCACTGCCGTCAACATGACTTAAGAAATCGTAATGACACGATTGCAAATAAACCATACCCCCGGCCGGGATTGAACCCGCGGTCATAGAGTCTCAAAACTCCAGCCCGTCGCATTAGCCACTAGACCAGCTAGCCACAATAAGATTCATCCAACTAGGTATATTTCTACACCATAGGAAAGTTAGCACAGGCACCTCTGTGACCACAAATGCAAGTTTTTACAGACGAATCTCCAGCTAGCGTGGCCGTGACGAACTCTAGCTCAAGTCCCTTCACTGCCGTCAACATGACTTAAGAAATCGTAATGACACGATTGCAAATAAACCATACCCCCGGCCGGGATTGAACCCGCGGTCATAGAGTCTCAAAACTCCAGCCCGTCGCGTTAGCCACTAGACCAGCTAGCCACAATAAGATTCATCCAACTAGGTATATTTCTACACCATAGGAAAGTTAGCACAGGCACCTCTGTGACCACGTTTCGCCACTGTGTGGCGAAAACAAGAGTGATGGACTGAACACATCAATTCTAGGCTGAGGGACTGATTACCTCAAACTCCTACTCTCCTTACCCATTTCTACTTTGTATTGGACTGATGAAGCCACTGTGTGGCGAAACGTTTCTTCAATAAAGATTCCCGTATGTTGCACAAGTGTCATAATTCTTCAACTAGTCGGTTTTCAAAACCATTCATCACAACCACAATCTTCAACACAGCTCTTGAAACTGGGCAACTACCTGAGGTATGGAAGACCGCAAATGTAGTTTCCATTTTTAAAAAAGGAGACAGAAAAGAGGCACTAAATTACAGACCAGTGTCACTGACCTGTATAGTACGCAAAGTCATATAGAAGATTATCAGGAGGAAAGTAGTGGAGCACCTGGAACGGAACAAGATTATAAACGACAACCAGCACGGATTCATGGAAGGCAAATCCTGTGTCAAAAACCTTCTGGAGTTCTATGACAAAGTTACAGAAGTGCGACACGAGAGAGAGGGGTGGGCTGAATGCATTTTCTTGGACTGCAAGAAGACCTTCGACACAGTTCCTCACAAGCTACTAGCGCAGAAACTAGAGGATCAGTCGCGCATAACAGGAAGGGCACTGCAATGGATCAGAGAATATCTGACAGGGAGGCAACAATGAGTCATAGTACGGGATGAGGTATCACAGTGGGCACCTGTGACGAGCGGGGTCCCACAGGGTTCGGTCCTAGGACCAGTGCTATTTCTGGTATATGTGAATGACATGATGGAAGGGACAGATTCAGAGGTATCCCTGTTTGCAGATGATGTGAAGATAATGAGGAGAATTAAATCAGATGAGGACCAGGCAGGACTTCAAAGAGACCTGGACAGGCTGGACACGTGGTCCAGCAACTGGCTTCTTGAATTCAACCCTGCCAAATGCAAAGTCATGAAGATCGGAAAAGGGCAAAGAAGACTGCAGACAGAGTATAGACTAGGTGGCCAAGGACTGCAGACTTCGCTCAAGGAGAAGATCTTGGGGTGACCATAACACCGAGTATGTCTCCGGATGCACACATAAACCAGTTAACTGCTGCAGCATACGGGCGCCTGGCAAACCTGAGAATAGCGTTCCAATACCTTAGTAAGGAATCGTTCAAGACACTGTACACTGTGTACATCAGGCCCATACTGGAGTATGCAGCACCAGTCTGGAACACGTCAAGAAATTAGAGAAAGTGCAAAGGTTTGCAACAAGGCTAGTTCCGGAGCTCAGGAGAATGTCCTACGAAGAAAGGTTGAGGGAAATCTGACTGACGACAATGGAGGACAGGCGGGTCAGGGGAGACATGATAACGACATACAAAATACTGCGTGGAATAGATAAGGTAGACAGAGACAGGTTGTTCCAGAGAGGGGACACAGAAACAAGGGGTCACAATTGGAAGCTGAAGACTCAGGCGAGTCAGAGGGATGTTAGGAAGTATTTCTTCAGTCATAGAGTCGTCAGGAATTGGAATAGCCTAACAAGTGATGTAGTGGAGGCAGGAACCATACATAGCTTTAAGACGAGGTATGACAAAGCTCTGGAAACAGAGAGAGAGAGGAGCTAGTAGCGATCAGTGAAGAGGCGAGGCCAGGAGCTGAGTATCGACCCCTGCAACCACAATTAGGCGAGTACAATTAGATGAGTACACACACACATATTATATATATGTCGTGCCGAATAAGTAAAACTTGCTATTTTGGCTTCAATAGCAACGCTCTTCTTGCCGAATAAGGCAAGCGAAAATTTGTGTATGCAATAATTTCGCAAAAAGTCATTCTCAGCTTAACGAAGAAAATATATTTCATTGTGTTTGTTTGTTTGTTTATTATAATTTTTTTGTAAATTTATCTAAAACATATTTAGTTGGATTAGGCTAAATTAAATTGGGCTTGTTATAATAAGATTACGTAAGTTTTTAAGGTTCTTTTGCTACAAAATTATTAAGTTATATATTAAAATAAATGAAAAATATGTCTTTTTAAACTTATAACAGAAAATTTTAGAACGGACTTAATTTTAAATGTATATATACAACACTGCGACTAGTCAAAGACTCGAACCCGTGTCGTTTTAGCCCGCCTCACGGTGAACGAAAATTCACGACGCTCTAACCCACGGGAGGGTTAGAGCGTCGTGAATTTTCGTTCACAGTGAGGCAAGCTAAAACGATGCGGGTTAGAGTCCTCGGCTAGTCGCAGTGTTGTTATTGATTAAATACCACTCGTTCGTGAGCATGCACTGAAATTTTACTGTAATCCTAATTTTTAGGTTTACCCCTTTTTTTTTTTTTTATTTATCAATTTTGTGACGGATTTAGTACACTCCGGCTCGTTTGACTGTGGCAGCGACAGGTCAAGGTGTAGTCTAGCTTCTTCATAAGATAGAGTGACGGCTGGAATGTGAATTTCTTTTTAAGATGACAAATAATAATGATGTTGAAAATATTCATAAATTACAACCTCTCATTGATGAAATCACGTTTGATTTTCTGGCATTTAATGAGCGTCTCTTTTATTTCCCAAACGCTACAGAAACATCACCAACATCGCCAGTAACATCAACAGTACCACTGTCGATAAGCACATCCTCAGCAGCAACATCACCAACATCGCCAGTAACATCAACAGTACCACTGTCCACAAGCACATCCTCAGCAGCAACATCACCAACAACACTTTCGACATCAACGACAATAACATCAGCAACATCAATGCTTTCAACAACACAGTCAGAAACATCAACAATACCATCAACAACACACTCAGCAATATCAACAATACCACCAACAACATCAACAACACAATCAGCAACATCAGTACCACCAAGAACACTACAATCACAACCACCAACAACTCTACCAACAACAACATTATGGTCAACCTACAAATATCTACTCGGGCCTGGTCTTTTAGTGCTTTCTTTCACATTAGCAGTGATCGCCTGCGTCTTCGCTGCCGTCACTCGACGGAGATACCAGCAGCTGAAGACACAGAGAGGTAAGAGAGTCATCCCAGGTCACTCTTTCAGAAAGTAGCAACGGTTCTTAAGTAAAACTGGTATGTGGTCGGATGTAGCTTAAAGTCACTGTTGAAATAACTTTAAGTACCACTGATTTGGTCAATAATCGTTAAGATGTTATAATTTTTCTCTCCTTTCAAGGAAGTGTTATGATTATAGTGAAATAAATGGAAACTTCTAAAGCTGTCTTTCCCTTCCCATTCCAAAGCATTATACAGCTCTTCAGGTTCAACTCCAGTAATAATTCTGCCCTTTTTACAGGCCCTAGTGTTGCTCCAGAGACAGAGAATAACGAGTATGAGGAGTGGAATGAGAGCTGGAAGATGCAGCCAGTCATTACAGGCAGTGAACAACATTCATTAAATGTGTCATCACTGACAGTTACCCCCCACCGACCTGGATCAACTCACGACAGTGAAAACAGTCTCTATGGCGTCATCTGAAAATTAATATGTCTGTCTTTATAAAGATTCACTCAGCCTTTCAAACGTCAGATAAATGTAAAGTGTAGAGAGTCTGTTACAGGAACCTGGTATGTGTATGCAGACTAAAAGAAACAGCAACAGGAGCTCATTACCTTGTGTGTCTCTAAACTCGACTGTCTAATGAACCAGACGTGAGCTATCAAGGTTGACACCGCTTCCCCAATCTGGTAAGAATCAAATCACATTAATAAATCTAAATGGGGCCATGAAACGTCGACGAGCAATTACCTAATTCCTGAGCTTGCTACCATCTGCAGCTCATAAGACTGCCATCCCCACGAGCCCTTTTAGGGCGGGGCAGATGGCAGACCAGAGGCCTAGCTTCTCCCTACGAGCCCCGTGAGGGCGGGGAATGTGGCTAGGCCTGGGGACAGTTGGTCCCAAAGATGAGAGGGTACTTGTACCTCCTCCCATGGGAGACTTAAGTCTCGAGACACTCCCCAGATAGGGAACCAAGGCCGGGTCACCACTACTTGGAAAAGACCCGGGCCGGGAGAGTACCGGCGAATAAAAAAAAAAAAAAAAAAAAAACTAATTCCAAAGGAGAAGCTACTACTTGTACTAACTCCAGCCTCCTTCACAAACATATATAAAAAATTAAACCCCAGAAATCTTTCATTACTGAAAATATACCTTAGCCAAGAATAACTTAAATAAAACTTAATACTGTACTGCGAGGCCTGGTCATTGACCGTGGCGCGGGGGCGTTGACCCCCGGAACACCCTCCAGATGTACACACTCGTATATTAACACTTGCGAACTGTATACAAGCCGATATTCTCATCCCCAGTTAAATAAGTTACTGAACAAAGGAGACATGAAGTAAACAAAGCTGCAGGAACAGAGACCATAACAAATAAAAATATTTTTTACAGAATATTATTTCACGGGGAATAGACGGCCGGTGTTCAAATGAAATTTATTTTTTGATCTGGAGTAGAGAAGAACCAGGAGTTAAATATGAAAATCTCAGGTAACCAGACATGTAATTCACATTTCATCGATGGGATCAAAGATATAGAGAGAAAAGTAGCAAAGCTAAGATAGAAGGAGAGGGAAATACAAAGGCGACTACAGAACTAAGGGTAGAGTGGCAGGATACAGTTCACCATTAACCAGCAGCAACCAGGAGTAACTACCAACAACCAGGAGTAACAACCAACAACTATGAGTAACAACAACCAGGAGTAACAACCAACAACTAGGAGTAACAACAACAACCAGGAGTAACTACCAACAACCAGGAGTAACAACCAACAACTAGGAGTAACAACAACCAGGAGTAACAACCAACAACTAGGAGTAACAACAACAACCAGGAGTAACTACCAACAACCAGGAGTAACAACCAACAACTAGGAGTAACAACAACCAGGAGTAACAACCAACAACTAGGAGTAACAACAACAACCAGGAGTAACTACCAACAACCAGGAGTAACAACCAACAACTAGGAGTAACAACAACAACCAGGAGTATCAACCAACAACTAGGAGTAACAACAACAATCAGGAGTAACAACCAACAACCAGGAGTAACAACCAACAACTAGGAGTAACAACAACAACCAGGAGTAACTACCAACAACCAGGAGTAACAACAACCAGGAGTAACAACCAACAACCAGGAGTAACAACCAACAACCAGGAGTAACAACCAACAACCAGGAGTAACAACCAACAACCAGGAGTAACAACAACAACCAGGAGTAACAACCAACAACTAGGAGTAACAACCAACAACCAGGAGTAACAACAACAACCAGGAGTAACAACAACAACCAGGAGTAACTACCAACAACCAGGAGTAACTACCAACAACCAGGAGTAACAACCAACAACTAGGAGTAACAACAACAACCAGGAGTAACTACCAACAACCAGGAGTAGCAACCAACAACCAGGAGTAACAACAACAACCAGGAGTAACAACCAACAACCAGGAGTAACAACCAACAACCAGGAGTAACAACCAACAACCAGGAGTAACAAGCAACAACCAGGAGTAACAACAACAACCAGGAGTAACTACCAACAACCAGGAGTAACAACCAACAACCAGGAGTAACAACCAACAACCAGGAGTAACAACCAACAACCAGGAGTAACAACCAACAACCAGGAGTAACAACCAACAACCAGGAGTAACAACCAACAATCACGAGTAACAACCGACAACCAGGAGTAACAACCACGAGTAACAACAACTACGAGTAACAACCAACAACCAAGAGTAAAAACCAACAACCAGAAGTAACAACCAGCAACCAAGAGTAAAAACCAACAACCAGTAGTAACAACCAACAACCGTGAGTAACAACCAACAACCAAGAGTAAAAACCATCAACCAGAAGTAATAACTAACAACCAAGAGTAAAAACCAACAACCAGAAGTAACAACCAAGAACCCACCATTCTCTTCAGCTTCTACCCAGACCCCTGCCCTAAAGGAGGCTCTTGATCGAAAGAACTGGACTTAGTCTCCCCCTCTCTTGAACTGAATCTGAATGCCTCTGAGGCGCTGTATAACCCTCACAGGTTCCGCGCTTCCTCGCAATTAAAACAAAATCAACCCAACCCCAGCGACCCTGGCTGGATTAAAGTAACCATAAACCTCCGTTACTCTCATAACTGTAGGATCCAGGGATAGATCTACATGTTCAGTAATAACTCGCATGCAGACAGAAACTCAGGAGATTGATTGATCTGTATATTTCGACACCATCACCCCCCATTATTCTGGAATCCTCTTCAGCATGTGTACGTTTCTTTATTTATTTATTTATTTATTTATTTGAACATGATGCAGGGAAGTACAAGGAATATAATTTTTAAAGCGCAGCATGCCAAAGCCCCTTGTATGCAGAGCATTATGGGCAGGCTTAAAATTAACTTAAGATTAACTAAGCAATGATATATTCAGTGGTACAAAAATTATTGTAAACAGATAACAATTTAGTACAAATGAGTATTACAAAGACAGGTCATATGGTCATTTACTGTGATGCTGTGTAATCAGTAGAATGGAGTATTCTGTTGGGTAGTGAAGTTAAATAGTAACAAAGTTTGATTGGGTCACAGGATGACATTTATGAGATACAATAATGAGAAACATTTATGAGATACAATTTATGAGATACTTATTCAGTATTTATTTAGTTTTGGGTGAGTAAGTGATTTTTGGGAAGAGACTTGAATTTATAAACAGACAGAGTTTCTTTTATATTCACAGGTAATGAATTCCAGATTTTAGGGCCTTTTATGTGCATTGAGTTTTTGCATAGCGTGAGAAGGACACGAGGAACATCAAAGAGTGATCTTTGCTTTGTGTTATGGTCATGTGTTCTGTTGAGGTTGGTAAGGAGACGTTTGAGGGAAGGGTTTATGTCAGAGTTAAGTGTTCTATGTATGTAGTAGGTGCAGTAATAAGTATGGATGTTTTGTATTGTGAGTAGGTTTAGAGTTTTGAATATTGGTGGAGTGTGCTGTCTGTAGTGGGAATTTGTTATCATTCTGACTGCAGCCTTTTGTTGGGTGATTAGTGGTCTGAGATGGTTTATTGTTGTTGACCCCCATGCACAAATTACATAGGTGAGATAGGGGTAAATAAGTGAGTGATATAGGGCCAGGAGGGCTGACTGTGGAACATAGTACCGTATCTTCGATAGTATGCCTACGGTCTTGGAATTTTGGGGGAAATTTGTTGTATATGTGTTTGAAATTTGAGTCTATTATCATCAAACACGTGTATCATCAGACATGTGTATCATCAAACGTGTATCATCAAACGTGTATCATCAAACATGTGTATCATCATACATGTGTATCATCAGACATGTGTATCATCAGACATGTGTATCATCAAACATGTGTATCATTAGACATGTGTATCATCAGACATGTGTATCATCAGACATGTGTATCATCAGACATGTGTATCATCAGACATGTGTATCATCAGACATGTGTATCATCAGACATGTGTATCATCAAACATGTGTATCATCAAACATCAATGCCTGACAAGTTAAGACCTATCTGAAGCTTTCAGAATGTGTATCCGGCATCCCTGTAATGTGGGCGCTGAATAACAATGTGAAGTTAGATTTTTACCTTAAGTCGTATTACTAATGTGTTCTTCTAATAAAAGGTTTTATGTAATGATTCAATTAAAGTAATTAATCAAGCTTGATTAAGCTTTTTTTTTCAATTTATAACTCGTCTGAGATTTTGTGGTCCTGTTTTATTTTTTAATCTATTTGCTCTGTGTTCATTGTTCCTGATGAATAATTAGGATTGACCTCTCCCTTCCGTACGATGTTTCTCTTGTAAATAATTTTTTTAGATAACCGACAAGTTGATAAATGAGACACTTGTGCAATATTTGGGAAGCTTTATTCTGGAAAAGTTTCACCAGCCACTGGCGTCTTCAGTCCAATGCAGAGAAAGGTGGAAGATGAGAAGTTTGAGGTAATCAGTCAGTGATCACCTCAAACTCCTCCTCATCTTCCACATTATTCTGCATTGGACTGAAGAAGGCACTGGCTAGCGAAACGTTTCCAGAATAAAGATACCCAGATGAGAAATGGTATGGTGATACGGACAGAATGTGAAAAAAGATACTTACATCCTGAGCTGTACGTAAATGTCTTTTTCCAGATACCCAAATGTTGCACAATATGTGGCTAACGCGACGGTCTAGAGTTTTGAGACTCTCTGATCGCGGGTTCTATCCCCGCCCGTGGTATGGTTTGTTTGCAATCGTGTCATTACGATTTCATGAGTCAATATGTTCGTCTTGTATTTCTCATCTTTCACTATGTATCTCACGCTTTGACCCTATATTTCCTCTCTAAATGCCCCTTCTATCCGTACTCTCAGGGCCTTTTAAAATGGCTACTGAACTTGGTGGTAAGATTTTTTGTGTTTACACTACACGCTAGAATTCAAAATATTTTTTTGAATGATTTCACTTTTTTTATTCTAATATATATTTTTAATTATTTTTATTTGATGAACATATAATGTCTCTGAAAAAAGTGCCTGAGCTTTCATTAAGCTCTCTTTTGAGATTGAACTTGGTGGAGCTTCTGCGATGAACTTGGTGGAGCTTCTGCTCCCTCAGTCCACTAACTATCCACTTTAACAAAACCAGTAATGACAAACAATAATCCCCCACCTCCTTCTCTCATTCATATACCCCTTCATTCCACCCCTCTTCCCCATCACTTTAAATCCATCTCATTATCTCTTTTTCCCTTGCGTTTCATATTCTTCCTCCCATACTCCCTGCTCTTCATCCTCCACCCCACAATCCTTTTCTCCTTCACTTCTTTGCTCTTCTTTAGCTATTCCTTCATTTTAAATCCCCGGCGTGATCTTCCTACCACTCTTCCCTGATCACTCCTCCTCTTTGGCTCATTTCCTCTTCTCTTTTCCATTACCAACCTTATCATTTTCCTTCTGACTTCTCCTCCCATACTATCAGCACCATTCACTTATCCCAGAAACCTGAAACCAATCCTAATGCCTAAGACAGAACTAGACATCTAAGAACCAAGAAACGACAGTATGAAACAAACTCTTATAAAGACAGTATGAACAGAAACTCATAAAAACAGAAAAGGGTTGAAGTGAGAAACCTTTCTGAGAAAATAACTACTGTATCACTCTTAGGAAGGCACCTTAGTGATAACAGAGTGACCTTTAAAGGTGTGACACTGAATGGTAAAGAGCCTGCAGAGTTTTGGGGAAATAAAGATACCCAGATGTGCAACATCTGGGTATCTTTATTTGTAGACGTTTCGTCAATCAGTGGCTTTATTAATACAATACAAGGACATGATGTGAAGAATTATATACGTAAGATGAGGCAATTAGTCCGTCAGCTTAGGGACTGATTAACTTAATCTTAACTCAAACTTATCAAAAATGGAACTCTAGACAAATGATAAGCGATTCTATGGTAGAGATTATGCAAGAGTATGCAAGAATGAAATACTTTCTACGTGGAACCTAATAAAAAAAATACTCTGGATAGTCAGACAGCCGTGAGATGATGGAGAGCCTATCCAAAATGAATCTTCAATGAAAAGGCAAAACGTAGTTTTTGGTTTAAGAGAGTTGGAGAGAAGGCAAAAGGAGAAACAAACGAACATGGGAAATGCATATCACAGAAGACAAAAAAAAATGGGTAGGAATCGGAAGATGACAGAGAGAAATGCAAAGAAATGGGCAAAAGGTTTTATGAGGTATTACTGAGGAGGCAGAGGAAACAGTGATGTTGCCAAAATAGCAGACGCAAAAAAAGGCCGTTCAACAGAAGCTAGACAGGCAAGAAGGTCATAAGCTTCTGAAAGAGCTGAATACAACAAAAACTGTGGGATATACACAAAAATTCTTATTGTAATAATTGTATACATCTCTCATGTTCATGGACAGCAAGGGCACACATCAGCAGAACAGCGTCATCAGCATATGCAATCAAAGGAACCTTGGGAATTATTAGGACACCACATACGTACTACTTATGTCAGGCGAATCATAGAGCACCCAGCACTTACTTTGATCCCAAATTTAATCATGCATGAAAAGAAGTAATAGAAAGTACTTAGATTCACAACAAGACTGGTCCTGGAGCTGAAAGAGCTGAGATACTGGGGAAGACTGAAAGATATGAACCAGACAGCTTTAAAGACGAAGACAAGCGAAGACATAACATTACTGTGCAACATACTCAGAGGATTTGTTAGGATGGACAAGGACAAGCTGCTGAAAAAAGGTCGGGATCGATAACAAAAAATCATGCTGTTCTAAATGTTGAATGCCTTTTTAAAATATGGTTTGAGAAAGAGATAAAGGTAGTGAGTAGCAGGAAACCAAACTAGGAAACACGTGTGGAAACTGAGGAGACAAAAGATCCATAGAGATGTTAGTCTGGACTTCTGAGACTTTCTGATCGCGAGTTCTAACCCCGCCCGTGGTATGGTTTGGTTTACTTAGCTAACTTCGGTGTGGTAGAAACATTGAATAAATCAGAAGATGAAGTGGAGGAGGCAAATTATGTATACAGCTTCATGAATAAGTATGAAACGTTTTAAAAGACCAGAATTCAGAAACGGAGGCTCTGTTAGGAGCTAATAATCGAGGCCAACAAAAGTTACTCGGTGAGTACACGCAAAACAGATGAGTCTGCCAGGATTAAAAATCTGAGTCATCCAATTCCTCCAGATTTTGGTTGCGCCATTTCCGGTAAGTTTTGTTTAGATCTCTATAGGTTTTCTTGGACAATATATAATATTTTAATGTGTCCCTGTACTTGACAATGCACTTTACATTTCATTAATCTTAAACTCCACTAAGTTGAGCTACAAAAGATGCTTGTAAAAACCTTAGTCAAAAGTGACAGTATTTTGTAGTTTATTGATCCCGACACTTTCTCCATAAATTTATATATGGAACACTCTATTTTGATGAACACTGTATCTAATAATTTCTATTTGCACATCCTACGTCATTCCCATTCTCTTTCTGTTCGTTTCCGATAAAAAAAATGCAGACATTGGCTGGTATCCGGCTTCTCCAGGCTTCACTTCTGTCAGGCGTGTGGTGAGACAGTGGCACTCAGACAGGCGCTCTGAGTGATGTAACGTTGAAGTGTAACGTCCATTGTTATTATTTTTTTACGTGAAGCGCTAACTCTGTGCAAGTTATTTAGAACAGATGGACGAAAGCTCGAAAGTCCTTCTGTTAATCGAGAGATGTAAACTCTAGGTTCGCAGAGGTGATTCTCCTACTTAAGGGACAGACGCTGCTGGTGGTGTTGAAGAATCACAGTAGCCGACGTAGCAGCTGGTGGAATTCTTGGAAGTCACTAGTGAAGAAAGAACAACGTCTCAAGTCATGGCTTTAAACAGTGTTTTGAAAGTTGTCACTATCTGGCTTGTCGGCTTCACCCATCTTACTTCAGGCCACAAGAATGATTATAAAGGTAATGTGTACTTAATTCAATATAATGTATGTTGCATTTATAATATATAGTACACGATATTGATTAGTGTGGTGAAGGTAATACTGACAAAGCAATCAGTGTGACTAAGTAATTTATAGTAATTATTATGGTAAAATAATACTTAGATTATATAAAAAGATGAATTATGAAAGCAAACATTATCACTTCAGAGCCAAACTTTAGCAGTTTGACAGCCAACCCCCTCATAATTTGATTTAGGGAATTGGAATAAGATCACTTGCGAGTTAGCGCTTCCCCCTTGATTATAATAATAATAATGACAGCCAACATAATTTTAATAAGATCACTTGCGAGTTAGTTGAGGAAAAATTCCTCAACCCGCGTTAAGACCCACTCAAATTAATTTGAATACTGATACGTTCACTAGTGTTGAAAAATATTACTGAAACGTCCACTGTTGTTGCAAGGTATTACTGAAACAGTAGCTACAGTTTTATTTACTTTCACGTCATGGACAATCCTTGTTTGAAAAGTTTATAAAAACTTGTTGATAATGCGAAGTATCAACATGATGAATAATACACATGTGCAACACTTGAGAATCTTTATCGCCGAAATGCTTCGCTCGATCAGCAAGCATCTTCAGTCAGATAAAGGCGAATATAATAATGAAGACAGTATAAGGAGTACTTGTGAGGTGATCAGTCCCTTACTCTCGATAGGTGATCAGTCCTTCAGCCTAAGGATGAGGGACCGACCACCTTCAGTTTCGCCTATCGAAGTAGCTTGTTACGTGGGCGAAACGTTTCTGCAAATACATACCAAAGTGTTGCACATGTGTTTTATTCCTCAGATGCGTTAATTAATGCTGTAAAAAAAGAGACGGTGTGTGTGTTTTTTTAATACTAACAAGCAAGTATCTGTCATTACTTATACAAATACATTATTGATAAAATTGAAAACTATCGCCTCTCTTTGTGTTATTTTCCTGAGCAACACTGAAATCTATAGAAAACACAAAATATTAATGATGGTCGGTGCACCTGCAGTTGGTTCCTGGCTCATCGATCTCCCTGTCCCATTCTTCGACCAGGCCTCCTGGTTGACATCCCGGTTAATCAGGCTGTTAGTGCTTATAGCTTGTTTCATTAACTACAGCGCGACTTTCAAGTTTATGTTTTATCTTCAGTTACTTAAAGACTATATTCGTGAAAATTTTGAAATGATGTCCGAGTCTAGATGTTGCCTAAATCGCATGTTAACTCTCGTGATAATTTCTCACTTTTACCATTTTTCATGATTATAGAGTTCCGTGAACCTTTATCCGCGTCGAGTGCATGACTAAGCTATCAGTAGTTTCTTAGGAAAGCAATGGGGTTATTTATTTATGTCTATATATCAATTCGCGTGCATAGTTTTATGTGTCCACACTATTTACATAGTAAATCCTTCAAGCCAGACCCTTCCACTCATCTATAATGCTCTGAAATCCTCTCTCACATCCTAGTTCAGAAACCAACACATCCTTCTCATATGTCGCACTTTCACATACTATTTCCAGCCCGTTTCTAAGTCAGGGTGGGTTAAGTTACGTTGGATTAGGCTAGGTTAG
Organism: Cherax quadricarinatus; assembly: GCF_038502225.1. Classification (NCBI taxonomy): domain Eukaryota; kingdom Metazoa; phylum Arthropoda; class Malacostraca; order Decapoda; family Parastacidae; genus Cherax; species Cherax quadricarinatus. Next base: position 18,609,210 of record NC_091307.1, read on the forward strand.
GGTAGGTTGGATTAGGGTAGGCTAGATTTAGTTGGGTTAGGTTAGATTACAGTAGGTTGTACTAGGTTAAGTTAAATATTGCTGTGGCATTGTAGTGAAGCAGAGATCCCTTGACGTCAGACACACACTGCTTATCATACCATATCCTCACCTATTTATATACTGCTCTGTTTTTTCTTTAAGGGGAAACTGTAGTATTATTTTAATGTTCAATTCAGAGCTTAAAACCTGTTATCTTACACCAGCTACTTTCAAAGTCCCGTATTATCTCAGGTATACTGCCACATTCAACAGTTTACAAACACTCTGGTACCTATTTACATTTAGTTGAACAGTGGCATGGAGAACTACCCATACACCTACTTCCTCCTGATAAAACTCAGTTGGGCTGTGATGAGCCGAGTAATCTGACAGGTAAATTAAGGTTACCTGCGTCGTACACTGAATTAATGTACACTATTGTATGTTACTTTGTTGTCTTTAAGTCTCTTAAGTAAGACGATTTTTTTTATTACAAATTATGATAGTTACACTGGAATTTGGAAGCTAGTCAAAATAATATTAATAAAAATGATGATAATAATAAAATCAATAATAATAATAAAAATAATAATAATAATAATAATAATAATAATAATAATAATTAATAATAATAATAATAATAATAGTAATAATAATAATATTTTAAATAATAATAATTACAACAATAAAATCGTGATCATCGACACCATGCCTAACCCTTCTAGGGTAGGGTAGGTGCCTGAGCCCGAGCCTTTAGCTCATAAGACTGTCATTCCCATTAGCCCCCTTGGGGCGGGGATGGCAGACCAGAGAGGCCTAGCTTGTGGCTAGGCCTGGGGACAGTTGGTCCCAAAGATGAGGAGGTGCTTGTGCCTCCTCTCATGGGAGACTTAGGTCTCAGATACTTCCTAAAGAGGGAGCCAAGGCCGGGCCACCACTTGGACAAGGCCCGGGCCGGGAGAATACCGGCTAATCTTTAACTAACTAAATCGTGATGATGATAATAATAATAATAGTAATAATAATATTTTAAATAATAATTACAACAATAAAATCGTGATGATAATAATAATATCAACAATAACATTATTTATTACAATAATAATAGTAAAACAATAATAATAATAATAAAATGAATAATAATTATTATAAAATAATAAGAATAGTAATAGTAAAATAATGCTAATGATAATAAAAATAAATAATAAAAATGAATAATAACCCCTAATAAAAGTAATAATAAAATAATAATAATAATAATCTCAGCAAAAGTGTTAAACATGCCACGAAGTTCACAAAATAATAATTTTCAGTTAACAATTCACTTTTTCGTTAATTTTACCATCAACTTTTTTTTTTTTTTGCAGGATGTATCACAGAGAACCTTTCAGAAGTTGTGAAGGCAATACGCATCACTAACAACAACAACAACCACCACCAGAGTTGGGTCAAGCCTCTGACAACACATGCACACCTAGACGTGGCATATATTACTCCACAAGGAACATATAATATTATGTGTACAGTTCACTTTAACATCCCAGACGTCCGGCACAACTTTATTATAACTCTCTCAGTCAGTACATAGTTTTTATGTTGTAGTTTTAACAGTTAAATGTAGAAAATGTTTGTTGTCATGATGAATAATGTTTAATTATGTTGTGTATTTACATATGAAGAAAAAATATCATTTACGCTTCGATAATATTCCTTCGATTTATTTCTTTTTGCCATTTTCCCCTTCATATTTTCAACTTATTTTTTATTTCTTTTTTTTCCGGGCTGCTTCTTTTTTTTCTGAACATTAATTTTACCATATTAACGAAATAAATAATGCATAATTTATTTTTAAATAAAATAATATACGATTGCAGGTTGATGATAAATATCCCATTATCACCGTGTTGGTCCCGGAGCTGGGTTTCAACTGTAGCAAAACGTTCACTATATTCCACCAAACACTTTACCTCTGGAGCTACAACAACACTGTACAGTGGACCAACTGCACGACTGATAACACCACAGGTGAGGTTTGTTGTCACGCTCACACACACACACACACACACACACACATACACACACACACACACACACACACACACACACACACACGTACGTACGTCTACGAAACACTAACGCACACATATATACACAAACACGCTTTACGGGATAACCCCAATGAAAATAAGTCACTTTCTGACTTTTTTGGGTTAACTTAGGTACTTTACACATATACTGCTATATATGATAATGTATGTAACTGTATTTGTGTATACCTGAATAAACTTAATTACTTACTAACCCACCAGGTTCAGGCAGTTAGGAGGTAATAAGGAATAATCGGAAAATTCATGAGTAGTCAGCATATTAGTTATTAAAGAATACTCGAAATACTAATGATGATTCATGAATAACCAATTAACGATAATAATAATTAATAATGACGATATGTGAAAGCAATATTTAGGAATATATGAAGAGATTCTTCCGAGAACTACCTGGAACCTTCCTTGATGTATGGGTCCTACGAGGGAAAACAAAATTGAAGCTGAAAAATTATGCAAAACAATGTTTTCTTACGAAAATATAGTGCATAATTCTGGCAACATGTTGATGCAATCAGCTCGTTTCTATCATATTTCTAAGTATGTTTTTCCAAGGATGTATATTTTGTTTGTTTGTTTTTGCTGTTATCCAGAGGGAATGTTGGTAACTAGTGTTTTTTTTTTTACTCCAAAAATTACGATTTTTATGATTGTTTCATTGTAAATATTCGACATGGTAACTTCTGTGAGGACTAAAGTGAAGATCATAGAGAGATTGTGGCTCAGTAGCCTGAGGGCTGTCAACAAGGGGAGGGGTGTGCAACACGCTCAGATTGGCGCGCCATGCCCATGATTTTACAGAAAACAAAAATATGAATAACTCAGGAATAAGTTATTGACATTTTTCAGTGTTTGCAAAGAGTATTTAAAAGAGTGTCATGATTTTTTCACACGTTATTGAGGAATGATGGTTCTACTAAATTTTAATGTTGATTTGTGATACATTTTACCTTTTGTTTTTTGTGAATTTTTTCTCCCAAAAAACTCCTTATAAAAACAAAAATTTCAACATTTTTTTATAATGCAATCTATTGTCATTTCGCTCAAAGGACTTTGAAATTAAGATTATCTAGCTCTTTATCTTATATCTGATGTCGACTAGAACATTGTACATCTTAACAATTTTGTCGAAGAGGGAGGGTTTTATGCCGAATAGAATTTTGCAACATCTTGCAAATTTGCAACAAAGTCAATACAAAACAGTGTGTAGGTCGCAAATGTTGGTTAAATCACAGTATCAACTTTCATTGAAATTAGACCAAAAACAAAAAAGATGAATTAAAACCTGACTCTGTTCCTTAATTAAGTTAACAATGAGCGCATTCGGCTCTTTTTATTAATTTTAGGTTTACATATAATTTCATTGTTCTCTATATGTACTATCTCCTATGGCAACGTAATCTCTCATGGCACATGACTTGTTGACGTCGATTAGATGTAGCTTAGGGTTGGCTATTATATTTCCTATTATTCTGTTTCCCGCTTTCTGTAAGCCTCGGAGGTCCTTTTCAGGACCTAACTTACCTCAAATGGGGCAGTTGAGAGGACGGGATGCATGGTTGGCGAACGGTGCCTGTCTCCTGACTATCTCTTGACAGAAACTGGCTGGCGTCACCACACTACCTTACAAAGAACTACAGACCGATAGCGCTAACATCCCATATCATAAAAATCTTTGAAAGGGTTCTAAGAAACAAGATCGCCACCCATCTAGATACCCATGATTTACACAACCCAGGGTAGCATGGGTTTAGAGCAAGTCGCTCCTGTCTGTCCCAGCTACTGGATCACTATGACAAGGTCCAGGATGCTCTAGAAGACAAACAAAATGCAGATGTAATATACACAGACTTTGCAAAAGCCTTTGACAAGTGTGATCATGGTATAATAGCGCATAAAATGCGTGGTAAAGGAATAACAGGAAAAGTTGGTAGATAGCTCTATAATTTCCTAGCAAATAGAACACAAAGAGTAGTAGCAAACAGAGTAAAGTCTGAGGCGGCTACGGTGAAAAGCTCTGTTCCACAAGGCACAGTACTCGCCCCCATCTTGTTCCTCATCCTCATATATGGCATAGACAGGGATATAAGACACAGCGCCGTATCATCCTTTGCATATGACACCCGAATTTGCATGACAGTGTCCTCCATTGAAGACACCGCAAGATTCCAGGCGGACATCAACCAGATCTTTAAATGGCCGCAGAAAACAATATGAAGTTCAATGATGAGAAAGTTCAACTACTCCGATATGAAAAATATGAGGAAATTAAAACTACATCGGAGTATAAAACAAATTCCAATCACACAACAGAGCGAAAAACTAATGTAAAACACGTGAGAGTGATCAAGTCAGAGGATCTCACCGTCAAAGACCAGAACATTGTATCAATCGCATCTGCTAGAAAAATGACAGGGTGGATAAAGAGAACCTTCAAACCTAGTGATGCCAAGCCCATGATGACACTCTTCAGGTCGCTTGTTCTATCTAGGCTGGAATATTGCTGCACACTAACAGCACCTTTCAAGGCAGGTGAAATTGCTGACCTAGGAAATGTACAGAGAACCTTCATGGCACACATAACTGCGATAAAACACCTCAGCTACTGGGAACGTTTGAAGTTCCTCAACCTGTACTCCCTAGAACGCAGGCGGGAGAGACACATGATTATATACACTTGGAAAATCCTAAAGGGAGTAGTACCAAACTTGCACACGAAAATCACTCCATATGAAAGCAAAAGACTCGGCAGACTAAGCAACATCCCCCCAATGACAACACAATGTGTCAGGGGCCCAAGACTGTTCAACTGACTCCCATCATACATAAGGGGGATTACCAATAGATCCCTGGCTGTCTTCAAGCAGGCAATGGACAAGCACATAAAGTCAGTACCTGACCAGCCGGGCTGTGGTTCGTACGTCGGGTTGCGTGCGGCTAACAGTAACAGCCTGGGTGATCAGACACTCATCCACAATGAGGCCTGGTCACAGACCGGGCCGCGGGGGCGTTGACCCCCGGAACCCTCTCCAGGCATACTCTGAGAAAAATTCTCTCATTCCACCTGTTGCTACTTTTGTAACATTGCATTGCTCCTGATGACGCATAAGAAGTGTGAAAGTACTTGAGCTAAGGATTTCCCCCCCTCCCCCCCGTGGCTTGTCTTGCATTGTTAAGATCGCCTGTCTGCAAATTTCTGCATATATGTATATATATATATATATATATATATATATATATATATATATATATATATATATATATATATATATATACTATATATATATATATATTTATATATATATTATATACATATATATTATATATATATATATATATATATATATATATATATATATATATAGTATATATATATATATAGATATATATATAATATATATATATATATATATATGTCGTGCCGAATAGGCAGAACTTGCGATCTTGGCTTAAATAGCAACGCTCATCTTGCCATACAAGACAAGTGAAAATTTGTGTATACAATAATTTCGCAAAAATGATTCTGAACCTAACGAAAAAAATATATTTCACTGTGTTTGTTTAATATTAAATTATTGTAAACAAATCTAAAATATATTTAGTTGGGTTAGGCTAAAATAAATTGTTCTTGTTATAATAAGGTTAGGTAAGTTTTCTAAGATTCTTTTGGAGCAAAATTAAAAATTTTTATACTAACATTAATGAAAAAAATATATCTTTAAACGTATAAGAGAAAATTTTAGAAAGGTCTTAATTTTAAATGAGTTCTTGCTAATTGACCAGTTTTACATATTCACTGACATATTATATATATATATATATATATATATATATATATATATATATATATATATATATATATATATATATATATGCAATAAGATCACAGTAAACAGGTGATTTCAGAATATGCAAAACAACCACTGTGAAAGAATAGAGAAATTCCAAGCGCTTTGTGACTACTCACATTATCAGGAACTATATATATATATATATATATATATATATATATATATATATATATATATATATATATATATATATATATATATATATATTATTATATATATATATATTTATATATATATATATGTGTCAATGCCGAATAGGCAGAACTTATGATCTTGGTTTAAATAGCAACGCTCATCTTGCCATATAGGACAAGTGAAAATTTGTGTATGCAATAATTTCCCAAAATCATTCTGAACCTAACGAAAAAATATATTTCACTGTGTTTGTTTAGTATTAAATTATTGTAAACAAATCTAAAATATATTTAGTTAGGTTAGCTAAAATAAATTGTTCTTGTTATAATAAGGTTAGGTAAGTTTTCTAAGTTCCTTTTGGTGCAAAATTAAAAATTTTTACATCAACATTAATGAAAAAATATATCTTTAAACGTATAAGCGAAAATTTTAGAAAGGACTTAATTTTAAATGAGTTCTTGCTAATTGACCAGTTTTACATATTCGATGACATATATATATATATATATATATATATATATATATATATATATATATATATATATATATATATATATATATATATATATATATATATATATATATATATATATATATATATATATATATATATATATATATATATATATATATATATACAGTGGGCTATATACGAAATCCTAATATATATAGTCTCCTTCAGCCAGAGATCAGTGTTTGTGAATATTTCGCCTGCTCTTGCGAATTCCTTGCATTGTTAAAATCTCTAGTAAGGCTGATGCATGCAGGGGATGAGATGAAAAGCTGTAAGCCTTCTCCCTGAAAGCTGGCTGCCTTGGATCAACGTCTAGCGCAAGCTGGACGCCAAGGTATTGGTCCAGTGTGGTGAGAATGGTAATGCACTGCGTACCTTGTTCCAAGGTTCGTAGGTTCGAGTCTCCTTCAGCCAGAGATCAGTGTTATATATATATATATATATATATATATATATATATATATATATATATATATATATATATATATATATATATATATATATATATATATATATATATATAATATTTTAGTTTAACTATATATCAGATAACCTCAATTTCACCTTAAAATGTCTCATGAATGTAGGTGCAACTGGTCAGGCTGGAATATGAATGTTATATACGATGACGCATATAAATAATAATAATAATAATTTTAATAATAATTATTATTATTTTAATATTTTTCAAATCGCCTCATTTAATGGCTGAACCAGTAAACTCGACATTAACATCATCATCAACATCAACAGCATCATCAACATCATCATCAACATCAACAGCATCATCAACAACAACAGCATCATCAACACCAGTATCAACATCAACAGCAGCAACACCACCAACAGTATCAAATACCAACAAAGTTCTGGCTGCTTGTGTTGTGTTGTTTCTGATAGCACTGGTGGCCAGCGTCTATGGTTTCTTCACTCGCTATAGATACCAGCAACTGCTGTTACAGAAAGGTGAGAGTCATCCTGGGTTATTCGTTCATAAAGTAGCAGTCGTTGAAAGTTAAAACTGGTGAGGGTCAAGTGTAGCCTTTGGCCAAAATGGAAATAATTTCAGGAATCGTGGATTTTTTTCAACAATTGTCAACATTCCATTGTATTTTCGTCTTTTAAGATTGTGCCTTGAGGCTAGTGAAAATGTCTTAATGCAATTAGTTGAAGCTAGTCTCCCCCTACCCTAAATTAAACCTGTTTACTTTCCCTTCCCTAAGCCTAGCATAACCTTTACCCTTACTCTTACCATTGAAAACCAATATTAATCTAATATTTTCTACAGGCCCTACTACTGATCCAGAGACAAGGGATAACGAGTATGAAGAGTGGAATGAGAAGTGGAAGATGCAGCCAGTCACTTCAGGCAGCAATGAGGAACATTCATCAGATATATCACCACTGAA
>NC_091307.1:18622244-18692244 GCF_038502225.1 Cherax quadricarinatus
GTTATTATTAACACATCGGCCGTTTCCCACCAAGGCAGGGTGGCCCGAAAAAGAAAATCTTTCATCACATTCACTCCGTCGCTGTCTTGCCAGAGGCATGCCTACACTACAGTTATAAAACTGCAACATTAACACCCCTCCTTCAGAGTGCAGACACTGTACTTACCATCACCAGGAATCAAGTCCGGCCTGCCGGTTTCGCTGAATCCCTTCATAAATGTTACCTTGCTTACTCTCCAACAGCACGTCAAGTCCTAAAAACCATTTGTCTCCATTCTCTCCTGTCTAACACGCTCACACACGCTTGCTGGAAGTCCAAGCCCCTCGCACGTTAAACCTCCTTTACCCCCTCACTCCAACCTTTCCTAGGCTGACTCCTGCCGCATCTACCCTCCACTACATATTCGTATACTCTCGAAGTCATTCTGTTTCGTTCCATCCTCTCTACATGTCAAAACCCTCTCAATAACCCCTCCTTAGCCCTCTGGATAATAGTTATGGTAATCCCACACCTCCTCCTAATCTCACAATTACGAATTCTTTGCATTATATTCACACCACACATTGCCCTCAGACATGACATCTCCACTGCCTCCAGCCTTCTCCTTGTTACAACATTCACAACCCTTGCCTTACGCCCAAACAAGAGCTTTGGTATAACTATGCTTTCATACAATCCCCTCTCTACTTTCATGGATAAAGTTCTTTGTCTCCACAGACTCATCAGTGCACCACTCACCTTTTTCTCCTCATCAATTCTATGATTCACCTCATCCTTCATAGACCCATCTGCTGATACATCCACTCCCAAATATCTGAACACATTCACCTCCTCAATACTCTCTCGCTCCAATCAATCGTAACCATATATATGTATATATATATATATATATATATATATATATATATATATATATATATATATATATATATATATATATATATATATATATATATATATATATATATATATATATATATATATATATATATATATATATATATATATATATATATATATATATATATATATATATATATATATATATATATCGTGCCGAATATGTAAAACTTGCGATTTTGGTTTAAATAACTACTCTCTTATTGTCGAATAAGGCAAACGAAAATTTGTGTATGCAATAATTTCGCAAAAATTATTCTGAACCTAACGAAAAAAGTATATTTCATTGTGTTTGTAGGTTCTATTAATTGCTGGTTTAAGGTGAAGTTGGTGCACAAATTTAATAGCTCGTGTGTGTGTGAATTTTCATCTGAGCTGCCTCTTGGGTTGATCTCTTCTAAAACATTATTTGCTATACTCCTCCATTTTAGGTGTCTCAAGTTAAAATTCCCCAGTAGCAACATGTTTGGAGCAGGAGTTAAGAGATTTTCCCGACATTGATCAATTTTCAAAAGCTGTTCCTGGAACTGCTGGAAGTTGCATCCGGAGGCTTGTATACAACCACAATGACAAGGTTTTGGTTTTCGATCTTTACTTCCAAAACTTCATCTACATCATTTGAGGTGTTTAGTAGCTGCTCTGTGACGTACAGGCCATTCCCCTCCCCCGCCACCAGGGTACTACTAAAAAGGTTACTGAAGAAACCGAATCACCTGGTCCATCACCATGATACTGAAGGAGCCGAAGCACCTGGTCCATCACCAGGGTACTGAAGGAGGTGAAGCACCTGGTCCATCACCAGGGTACTGAAGGAGGTGAAGCACCTGGTCCATCACCAGGGTACTGAAGGAGCTGAAGCACCTGGTCCATCACCAGGGTACTGAAGGAGGTGAAGCACCTGGTCCATCACCAAGGTACTGATGGAGCTGAAGCACTTGGTCCATTACCAAAGTGCTGAAGGAGGTGAAGCACCTGGTCCATTACCAAAGTGCTGAAGGAGGTGAAACACCTGGTCCATCACCAAGGTACTGAAGGAGGTGAAGCACCTGTCCATCACCAAGGTACTGAAGTAGGTGAAGCACCTGGTCCATCACCAAAATACTGAAGGAGCTGAAGCACCTGGTCCATCACCAAGGTACTGAAGGAGCCGAAGCACCTGGTCCATCACCAAGGTACTGAAGGAGCCGAAGCACCTGGTCCATCATCAGGGTACTGAAGTAGGTGAAGCACCTGGTCCATCACCAAAATACTGAAGGAGCTGAAGCACCTGGTCCATCACCAGGGTACTGAAGGAGGTGAAGCATCAGGTCCATCACCAGGGTATTGAAGGAGGTAAAGCACTAGGTCCATCACCAGGGTACTGAAGGAGGTGAAGCACCTGGTCCATCACCAGAGTACTGATGGAGCTGAAGCACCAGGTCCATCACCAGGGTACTGATGGAGCTGAAGCACCAGGTCCATCACCAGGGTACTGAAGGATGTGAAGCACCTGGTCCATCACCAGGGTACTGATGGAGCTGAAGCACCTGGTCCATCACCAGGGTACTGAAGGATGTGAAGCACCAGGTCCATCACCAGGGTACTGATGGAGCTGAAGCACCTGGTCCATTACCAAAGTGCTGAAGGAGGTGAAGCACCTGGTCCATTACCAAAGTGCTGAAGGAGGTGAAACACCTGGTCCATCACCAAGGTACTGAAGGAGGTGAAGCACCTGTCCATCACCAAGGTACTGAAGGAGGTGAAGCACTTGGTCCATCACCAAGGTACTGAAGGAGGTGAAGCACCTGGTCCATCACCAAGGTACTGAAGGAGGTGAAGCACCTGGTCCATCACCAAGGTACTGAAGGAGGTGAAGCACCTGGTCCATCACCAAGGTACTGAAGGAGGTGAAGCACATGGTCCATCACCAAGGTACTGAAGGAGTTGAAGCACCTGGTCCATCACCAGGGTACTGAAGGAGGTGAAGCACCTGGTCCATCACCAAGGTACTGAAGGAGGTGAAGCACCTGGTCCATCACCAAGGTACTGAAGGAGGTGAAGCACCTGGTCCATCACCAAGGTACTGAAGGAGGTGAAGCACCTGGTCCATCACCAAGGTACTGAAGGAGGTGAAGCACTTGGTCCATCACCAAGGTACTGAAGGAGGTGAAGCACCTGGTCCATCACCAGGGTACTGAAGGAGGTGAAGCACCTGGTCCATCACCAGGGTACTGAAGGAGGTGAAGCACCTGGTCCATCACCAAGGTACTGAAGGAGCTGAAGCACCTGGTCCATCACAAGAGCACCAAAGGAGCTGAAGCACCTGGTCCATCACCAGGGTACTGAATGCACCGAAGCACCTGGTCCATCGCCAGAGCACTGAAGGAGCCAAAGCACATGGTCCATCACCAAGGTACTGAAGGAGCCAAAGCACCTGGTCCATCACCAAGGTACTGAAGGAGTTGAAGCACCTGGTCAATCACCAGGGTACTGAAGGAGGTGAAGCACCTGGTCCATCACCAAGGTACTGAAGGAGGTGAAGCACCTGGTCCATCACCAGGGTACTGAAGGAGGTGAAGCACCTGGTCCATCACCAAGGTACTGAAGGAGGTGAAGCACTTGGTCCATCACCAAGGTACTGAAGGAGGTGAAGCATCTGGTCCATCACCAAGGTACTGAAGGAGGTGAAGCACCTGATCCATCACCAAGGTACTGAAGGAGGTGAAGCACCTGATCCATCACCAAGGTACTGAAGGAGGTGAAGCACCTGATCCATCACCAAGGTACTGAAGGAGGTGAAGCACCTGGTCCATCACCAGGGTACTGAAGGAGGTGAAGCACCTGGTCCATCACCAGGGTACTGAAGGAGGTGAAGCATCAGGTCCATCACCAGGGTATTGAAGTAGGTGAAGCACCAGGTCCATCACCAGGGTACTGATGGAGCTGAAGCACCAGGTCCATCACCAGGGTACTGAAGGAGCTGAAGCACCAGGTCCATCACCAAGGTACTGAAGGAGCCGAATCACCTTATCCATTACCAGGGTACTGAAGGAGTGAAGCACCTGGTCCGTCACCAGGGGACTGAAGGAGCTGAAGCACTTGGTTCATTACGAAGGTACTGAAGAAGCTGAAGCACATGGTCCATCACCAAGGTACTGAAGGAGTGTGAAGCACCTGGTCCATCACCAGGGTACTGAAGGAGCTGAAGCACCTGGTCCATCACCAAGGTACTGAAGGAGGTGAAGCACCTGGTCCATCACCAAGGTACTGAAGGAGGTGAAGCACCTGGTCCATCACCAAGGTACTGAAGGAGGTGAAGCACTTGGTCCATCACCAAGGTACTGAAGGAGGTGAAGCACCTGGTCCATCACCAACTGAAGTGAAGCACCTGGTCCATCACCAAGGACTGAAGTGAAGCACCTGGTCCATCACCAAGGTACTGAAGGAGGTGAAGCACCTGGTCCATCACCAAGGTACTGAAGGAGGTGAAGCACCTGGTCCATCACCAAGGTACTGAAGGAGGTGAAGCACCTGGTCCATCACCAAGGTGCTGAAGGAGGTGAAGCACCTGGTCCATCACCAAGGTACTGAAGGAGGTGAAGCACATGGTCCATCACCAAGGTACTGAAGGAGTTGAAGCACCTGGTCCATCACCAGGGTACTGAAGGAGGTGAAGCACCTGGTCCATCACCAAGGTACTGAAGGAGGTGAAGCACCTGGTCCATCACCAAGGTACTGAAGGAGGTGAAGCACTTGGTCCATCACCAAGGTACTGAAGGAGGTGAAGCATCTGGTCCATCACCAAGGTACTGAAGGAGGTGAAGCACCTGATCCATCACCAAGGTACTGAAGGAGGTGAAGCACCTGATCCATCACCAAGGTACTGAAGGAGGTGAAGCACCTGATCCATCACCAAGGTACTGAAGGAGGTGAAGCACCTGGTCCATCACCAAGGTACTGAAGGATGTGAAGCACCTGGTCCATCACCAGGGTACTGAAGGAGGTGAAGCACCTGGTCCATCACCAGGGTACTGAAGGAGGTGAAGCACCTGGTCCATCACCAGGGTACTGAAGGATGTGAAGCACCTGGTCCATCACCAGGGTACTGAAGGAGGTGAAGCGCCTGGTCCATCACCAGGGTACTGATGGAGCCGAGGTCCATGTCATATATGTTGATGGATGAACTAGTTATATCCTCAGAGTTTATCTTAACTCCACGACTTATATTACATATATATCGTAAAAATGAAATTCGATTTTTCGTATTTTATATTTGTTTATAGTATACTGCACGTTTCATAGAATGAAATGCGGTTAGTGTTGTCCTTAGATTTTCACGAGCACGTGGTCTTTATCTCATTTGTACATAAGGAGTACATATCCCTCACTCTAATCTTGACTTTATTCTATAATGGTATAAAGTGAATTATTCATCTCTAATCTTCATCTAAAGTCATTTATTTATGATCTCACTCTGATTTCGATCTTAGTGCACATTGGGTGTACTAATAATCTCGACCTTTTTCGTACATTATTTTTTTGTACATTATTTATACAGTCTTGGGTGATTTCATTGTTTCATTAAATACTTATCTCCTGCCTCTAGAATATTATGGTAAGTTCTTATCTGTGATGTAACCGGACCTCCCAGGGCTTTAATTAAGACATAACTACTTAAATGACATTTAAGTAAATTCTTAAGATGTAAGCTGACAACTGTTGTGGCGTTAGGTATTCTTAAGGTTAAACCAGACCACTGCTGTGGTTTCTATACAGAGGTAAACATAAATAAAACACATGTAAAGTTTTGCAATCTTTCATTTACATGAAAGGTTGCATTTAGGTACAAAATAGTATCATTTCAAGTTTACAAGTCATTAGCACAATATATGTCACACATATTTTCAAAGGGAATTGTGACATACGTAGTATATACAGTATTACACGAAACAATATATACTAGTTATGGAAAAAGACACTTATGTACAGTTCAGGACATTTATTAAAGGAAACGTTTCGCCACGAGTGGCTACTCATGAGAAGGCAGAGTCTATGAAATGGGAAGGGTAGCCAAGATGGGAAAATGAATTATGAAGAGTGGAAATTTCTGATTCTAGAAATTGAGGATCACCAATTTCCACTCTTCATAATTCATTTTCCCATCTTGGTTACCCTTCCCATTTCATAGACTCTGCCTTCTCACTTGCTAAACGGACTTTCTTCTCTCCCAAGCTTTCTGCTCCTGGGAACTCTCCTGTCCACTGCCTTTCCTACATTTCCTGTCTTTCCAATCTCAATAACTCTCTTCGTTACCTAGCCATTAAACTTACTTTCCGCCAGACTAACACTTCGCACTAATCTAGTTCAAACCTCTCCTCCTCTATAAATGCTCCTGGTGTCTACTCCGGTTTTTCTTCCTCCTGTCCTCTTCAGTTCTTTGTAGAAACTGGCCTTTCTCTTTCTGACAGACTTAGGAAGCACAAAAGCAGTGTTAGGCTTGCCGACACCAACAATGCTCTTGTCTGTCACGTCAGAGATCACAGTCATCCTGTTGATTGGTCTTCTGCTAAAACTATCTACCCCACTTCCAACTTTCACAGTCGCCGTCTGGTTGAATCCTCCCTTATACGCAACTTTCCTTCTATGAATCTTAGTCCTGGCTTCGTCTCTGTAGATGCCTTCCTCTCCCACTACATTGTAAAATGCTCCAAACTTCAGAACACCCGTGACTCAACCTGATTCTTTTTTTCTTCTTCTCCCTCTTCCCCTTTCCTCTTTCCTCTTTCTCCTTTCGGTTTTCTTTCTTCTGCCTTGGGTATTTGTTACTTAATTATTTCTTCCCCCCCTCCCCTCTGCGTTCTTGCTCATACCCTCTGTGGGGCCCTAGCTCCCTTGCAGTGCTCCTCTTTCTTAGCATTTGACTGATTCCCCCACTACTAGTACTACCTCCACCACTATTACCTACTATTTCCACTACTACTACTACCACCTCCACTACTACCTCTCTTGTCCCGTCCCTGTCTGCTTGCCTATACATATTCCCTCCTTCTCTCCTTTTCGTTAGAGTGACTTTGTAAATGCTCCAAGTCAGACCGAATCGTCGTCGTAAGCTCCTCTCTTCTATGTGCGAGTTATCTGTGTAAAGGAAGATCATCTGTGCGCCTAACGACACTGGGCTTTACCAGCTTACAATGAATCAAGTATAACTGACAGGCGCACCTGTAAGATATTAAGAGTTAACCAGAATTACTGAATTTTGGAAACAGCGCTCTTAAATTGTGGAACTGGATATAAATATTGTAAATGGTGATGGGGTTACTTTTGGGGGATGATGACAATAAAGCAATATTTGTTAATAGATTAAATCAGTCTATATTTAAATCATTGGCTTTATAACCTAATGAGTAGCTTATTGAATCGAATTCTTTATTTTCATATTTGGTGTATATTAAATTTCTCAAGCATTTATCACTAAGAACATTAGAAACACTGGGGAGAAACGCCTTCTTTTGTGATGAAAAATCGTTGCCCGATACTACTTCACTGCTCTTTTTGATGTCATTAAGGAGAAGAAAAACAAATTTAATATACTGAAGGTGGAGAGGAGTAAACGTATGTTTAACATGTTATTAGACACCAGTAACATATCAATATATTCTGGATAGTGTCGAATGTACATTGACACTCAAAAGGCAATCACCAGTATTGGCTATTATGACCCCCTTAGCAACCAAATCTTTTAAGTATAGCATTAGATCGATTATGTTATAGATTTATAAGGTAATTCTTTACACAGATGCTTTAATGGCTTTAAATTCAAGTTTGAAATAAAGACCCAATGGTTGTGACTACTTGTTTAAAGAAAAGTCTTTTTGAATCCTATATACACGATCGAGTCAGACTGAGTTGAATGGGAATAATCCGTTTGGTAAATTTATAGCCAATAAGATTTTTATGGTAATATTGATATGAAATCGTATGATGGGGCATAAAATTTTAAACCCCTTGTACTTTCAACACGATTATTTGATCCATTTTGGGGTAAATATCAACTCAGAAACTAATGCCAATATTGAGTGTAAATTCCCCACCCATGTGAGAACTTCATATTATACAACGTTGAAATCATTGGGTTTGGAGATTAAACATGTCATTATTTATGAGATATTTTTTTTTTTTTGGCCAGTAGAACAGTAATAGGAGTTGACTTGTGAAGAGAAGGGCTGAAAGACACTTTATCTGTTAAGAAAAATGTAAATTTGCTCCTGTCATTAATATTTGGCACTCCCAAAGCAGAGAACAGTATGTGTTTCTTGTTGGATGAAATTAACTCTATTATCAATAAACACATTAATAGAACAGTAACTCTTCAGCGCCTTTAAAGCTGATTCTTTTACTAAAATATCAACATATAATTCTCCCAACTTCCTGTATTATTTAGTAGTTGTGACATGTGTTGTTTGGAAACAGGAAAGCGTCTCCTATCTTGGTTATACGATAACCCACTCGATGATGAAGCATCCGCTGACGTGCCCTAGCTAAATTTTCCTTCTCTACGGAATAAAAAAGAAGAAAATATAATGGTAATGTGTTGTTCGTCACAAAACGAAAAGGTACATCCTGACGCGGGTGTTTGCACACGCACCTACTATAAATAATTAACAAAATATATGTACACAAATTGGCGAGCTGCAAAGTATAGGTACAAAGGATTACTCAAAATAAATATCTGTTAAATGATTACTAGCAGTTGATTATTAAAGGCAAAAAAATCACATATTAATTAATACAATAAAACATAAGTACATGGGCTCATTCTACGTATGGAAAATAATAAATGGATGATAATAGCATATACTTTTAAAAAGAAGAATAAAATTTATCAAAATTAATATGCATAAATGTGTAAACAGATGTCAGCCTGACAAACAAAATTCCTTCAACATTTTGCTACAATTCAGGTTCAGATAAACTTCTGTAAAATTACCATATAATATACTGATGTTACCCTAATTTTTAAAGTGACAGATTATTCAATATATACACATGTAGTATTGGTTGGTTTCTGTATCGGTATGAGGGTGATTAACACCCATAGAGAATGACTAAACCTGGTTTTGCTTCTTACGAATATTGCAGATATATAGAATATAAAATTAGAATATATATATACACACACACACACACACACACACACACACACACACACACACACACACACACACACACACACACACACACACACACACACACACACACACACACATATATATATATATATATATATATATATATATATATATATATATATATATATATATATATATATATATATATATATGCAATAAGATCACAGTAAACAGGTGATTTCAGAATATGCAAAACAACAACTGTGAAAGAATAGAAAAATTCCAAGCGCTTTAGTGACTACTCACATTATTGATAATGTGAGTAGTCACGGAAGTACCACCTCTATAACTGGAATGGGACCCTCTTCCTCAGAGAAGACAATAAACGTACCTCAGGGAAAACTCAAGGTTCTCCCCGGAGCTGTTTGAATATTTTCTTCTCCTACCACCCCCTATATATTTTATATTCTATGTGAACATTTATTAATAAACAGAATACATTTACAGAGAAAACAAACATGAATACAATGGCACAATGTATCAAAGATCATGAATTTCCTCCAGCTCCTCCGAGGCTAGATGCGAGCCAAGTATGCAGCAAGCATTTCCCCTCTGGATGACTACGCTGAGGCGCTGGAACATGAAAGCGGCTGCCCTTGGGTCCCTGGTGGTGTCGATGAGTCTGGACCCCAATTCTTTAAGGAAACGTGTGGCATTTTTTTCCCATGATCCCAAGGCCTCCGATCCCACTGGGACAAATTGATACTGTTGGCTTATGACCCTGTACTTGCTGATCTTGTACTCCTCCCTGTGGTCAGCAGCTCCTCCCTGTCGCCCCACACTGTGATGGATATAGGTGTCAACCAGTGTGGACACACAGGTATAGTCCCATGCTAAGTGCTTGCCATTCTTCCAAGGATAGATGGTGATCCCGTCAGGGCTGTTTGCTGAGTTGTGGGTATTGTTGGCTGCTAGTGATCGCGGCTCCCTCTCGGCTGGGCATCCAGCTGTAGCAAGGGTTCTCTTGATGATGTCGTTGACCTCATTGTGTCTTGCATGCCAGCCCTTGGTTTTGGAACAGTTAAGACCATGTAGACCGTATTGGTCTGCTTGCGCTTCACCGCAAATACACGTATATTCTGTGTGAATTGGGGCAGCAAGGCGCAGAGCCACTGCAATACGGAGGGTCGAGTTGCGTTCCCATTGCCGATATGGGAACTGTTTGGGGGAAGTCCCCAGAGTGAGGTGCGCTCACAGTCTGGAGACGGGCAATCTCCCTATCTGATGTTGCAGCCCTAAGCATGTTGGCAAGCACCTTTTCAGCGATCGGGCCATCCCAGCTTGACTGTTTGTGAGCCAGTGCTGCACTAGAGTTTGGTGCTGGAGCAGCAAGAGTCTCCCACTCAGTGATGGCACTGGCATAGCTAGGGTCTTTTATTCCTGCTGAGTCGCTGAGGGTATCAGGAAGAATTTGTCTTATCAACTCGTTTGATGCTATGGAAGAGGATAGGAAAGCTGGTAGAGCAATCTGGGAGGATCTGCGTACTCCTAGCCCTCCTATACATATATATATATATATATATATATATATATATATATATATATATATATATATATATGTATATATAAATACATATATATATATATATATATATATATATATATATATATATATATATGAACAAAAATTTATAAGAACATAAGAACATAAGAACGAAGGAACACTGCAGAAGGCCTACTGGCCCATGCGAGGCAGGTCCAAGTCTCCTACCGGCTTAAGCCAATGCACCCAACCTAGTCAGGTCAGGTCACATTGACTTAAGGGAGGAACACGGCAACCGACCTGGTAGCACAAGCTATCAGGTCTAACTCACACCCACCCACATCTACTCATGTATTTATCCAACCTATTTTTAAAGCTACACAACGTTCTGGCCTCTATAACGGTACTTGGGAGTTTGTTCCACTCATCCACAACTCTATTACCAAACCAGTACTTTCCTATATCCTTCCTGAATCTGAATTTTTCCAACTTAAAACCATTGCTGCGAGTCCTGTCTAGGCTAGATATTTTCAGCACACTATTTACATCCCCTTTATTTATTCCTGTCTTCCATTTATACACCTCAATCATATCCCCCCTAATTCTACGTCTTTCTAGAGAGTGCAGATTCAGGGCCCTTAGTCTATCCTCATAGGGAAGGTTTCTGATACATGGGATCAACTTTGTCATCCTCCTTTGTACATTTTCCAGAGAATTTATATCCATTCTGTAATAAGGTGACCAAAACTGTGCAGCATAATCTAAATGAGGCCTAACCAAGGATGTATAGAGTTGAAGAACAACCTGAGGACTCCTATTATTTATGCTTCTTGATATGAAGCCAAGGATTCTATTAGCTTTATTGCGAACACTTATGCACTGTTGTCTTGGTTTCAGATTACTGCTAACCAGAACTCCTAAATCTTTTTCGCAATCCGTAATATTAAGATCTACATTATTTAGTTTATATGTGGCATGGTTATTGTCCTGTCCAACATTTAGAACTTTGCATTTGTCTATATTAAACTGCATCTGCCACTTCTCCGACCACTGCATCAGTCTATTCAAATCTTCCTGGAGTGCTCGAATGTCCTCGTCAGAATGAATTCGACGGCCTATTTTGGTGTCATCGGCAAACTTGCCGATGTCGCTCTTTATGCCCTCATCTATGTCGTTTATGTAGATTGTGAACAGCAGGGGGCCCAACACTGACCCCTGTGGAACACCGCTCGTGACACTTCCCCACTCTGATTTCTCCCCATTTATGCAAACTCTCTGCTGCCTATTTGTCAACCATGCCTCTATCCAGGAAAAAATTTCTCCTCCTATTCCATGTGCTTTAATTTTCCTCAATAGTCTCTGATGTGGGACCCTGTCAAAAGCCTTACTGAAGTCCATATACACAATATCATATTCATTACCATGATCTACCTCCTCAAATACCTTAGTGAAAAAAGTTAATAAATTCGTAAGGCAGGAACGCCCCTTTGTAAAACCATGCTGAGATTCGTTGATTAATTTATGCTTTTCAAGGTGGCTACGAACTGCCTCGGCAATTATTGATTCCATAAATTTTCCCACTATGGAGGTTAGGCTTATTGGTCTATAGTTCGAAGCTAAGGACCTGTCACCTGTTTTGAAAATAGGTATCACATTTGCCATTTTCCACTTATCTGGCACCATGCCAGTTTGTAGTGATATGTTGAAAAGATTAGCCAAAGGTGTGCTAAGCTCCTCTTTACATTCCTTTAGAACCCTTGCATACAGTTCATCAGGGCCTGGGGATTTGTTAGGTTTTAATTTATCTATTTGCCTAAGGACCATGTCACTTGTGACCCTAATAGTGCACAGTTTATTATCGTCCTGTTCTACATAATTTATCATTACTGGAATATCGCTGGTATCCTCCTGTGTAAAAACTGAGAGGAAGTATGTGTTAAAAATTCTACACATTTCCTTATCACTGTCAGTGAGCTGACCCGAGGAACTTTTGAGTGGGCCTATCTTGTCCCTGATCTTACTTCTGTATACCTGAAAGAATCCTTTTGGGTTAGTCTTCGATTCTCTTGCAACTTTAACCTCATAATCTCTTTTTGCTTTTCTAATTCCCTTTTTTATTTCTCTCTTTAACTGAATATATCGATTTCTCAATTGCCCCTCTCCTCTTTTGATTTGCCTATATATGCCTCTCTTTTGACCAATCAGATATTTTAATCTATTGTTCATCCATTTAGGATCATTTTTGTTTGATCTGATTTCCCTATTTGGAACATAATTTGACTGAGCAGCTAGAACTATGCCCTGGAAAGCATCATATCGGCAACCATCACCACCTACCTGACCCTTAGTCAGGTCATTCCAGTTCAGCCCACCTAAGTAATTTTTCAGTCCTATGAAATCAGCCAAGCGAAAGTCAGGGACGGAGACTTGATTGCCATTATTAGGGGAATTCCATGATATATTAAAACTGAGTGATTTGTGATCACTTTCCCCAAGCTCATCATTAACCTCAAGATTATTAATTAGTGTTTCCCTACTGGCAAGAACCAAGTCAAGGAGGTTATTTCCCCTAGTTGGCTCTGTCACAAACTGTTTTAAAAAACAATCCTGGATCGTATCAAGAAAGTCACCTGACTCTAAATTTCCTGTCAAATTGCTCCAGTCAATCTGTCTATAGTTGAAATCTCCCATTAGCACAACATTTTCGTATGTAGATGCCTTACGAATTTCGTCCCATAGAAGTTTACTGCACTCCCTATCAAGATTTGGGGCCCTGTAAATCACACCCAAAATTAGTTTTTCTCGGCCCTCGAGAAGCTGTAACCAAACAGATTCAGTGGCTGACGCTTCTAATTTAATATCTTGTCTAACACAACAATTTAAATTGTCTCTGACATACATCGCTACTCTACCACCTTTCCTGTTGACCCTGTCAGTGTGGAATAATTTATAGCCTTGTATGTGACATTCAGAGGGCATCTCTCTATCTTTCAGATTGAGCCAGGTCTCTGTTATAGCAATAATATCTATGTTTCCTGCACTTGCAATTAATCTTAGCTCATCTATCTTATTTCTTACACTCCTGCTATTAGTATAGTAAACCTTAAGGGAGCTAGTCCCTTGCTGCCCTCTGCTGTCCCCCTTTGTTTGCTGACCTGATCTATTGTCTTTATTTATAACTTCATGCTGAATGCCTTTTATACATTTACTGTTTCCAACCCTAGTGTTGCAACCTGCTTGTTTCCCACACACACCCATACCTCTATCTTCCATCAGTTTAAAATCATAGGCATTTCACCAATGGCCTTCTCAATCGAGTCTGCAAGTGCTACCACCCCAGCCCCAGAGAGATGTACCCCATCCCTTGCATACATATCATGTTTGCCATAAAAGTTGTTCCAGTTGTCAATGAATGGGATTGCAAGTTCCTTGCAGTATCTGTCTAGCCAGCAATTTACACCAATTGCCCTAGACAACCATTCATTTCCTACTCCCCTTCTAGGCAAGATGCTACATATGATTGGGATCCCTCCCTTAGACTTAATGAAATCTATAGCTGACCTGTACTTATCTAGCAGCTCTTCTCTCCTACCCTTCCCAATATCATTTCCACCAGCACTGAGACAGATAATGGGCTTGCTCCCATTACCTGACATGATATTATCCAGCCTGTTGACAATGTCCCCAACACCAGCTCCAGGGAAGCACACTCTATCTCTCATCTTCTTATTCCTATTACAAAAAGCACGGTCAATGTATCTTACCTGAGAGTCACCAACCACAAGAATGCGCTTACCTCCATTAGCAGGGGCAGTAGTACCCTTACCTTCACTGGCCACTGAAGTACATTCATCCTGAAGAACAGAGAAGCGATTTCCTACCTTCAGATCTTCACTCTTAACTTTCCTTACTCTGATGCGCCTTCCATTACTGTGAACTACTCGCCACTTGTAGCAGGTGCTGGGCTGCACCTCACTGCTGGTAGCCGTTGCTGCCTCCCCAACTACAGCCTCCTCACAGCGAGAGACAGACTGCACCTCGCTGCTAGAAGCCTCATTCCCCACAACTCCAGCCACCTCACACTCTCTCCCAGACCCATTGAGGTGGACCTTCAGCCTCCTGATCTCCTCCTGGAGAAGCAAGACCTCCTCCTTCAACTCTCCAACCTCAATTTTTAAAACACTGCAGAAGCAAGCCATGCTTTGTAACCGTCCACACTAATCCCCAAAGCAGCTCAGGGTCTGTGACCTCACGTGACGACTGACCACTGAGTATTTTATTTATTAATATATTGGTCGTCTCCCACCAAGGCAGGGTGGCCCGAAAAAGGAAAACTTTCACCATCATTCACTCCATCACTGTCTTGCCAGAGGCGTGCTTATACTACAGTTATAAAATTGAAGATGAATAATAATAATAATAATAACAATAAAATAATAATAATATAATAATAATGATAATAATAATAATATTATTATTATTATTAGTAGTAGTAGTAGTATTAATATTATTATTATTATTATTATTATTATTATTATTATTATTATTATTATTATTATTATTATTACAATCATGGGGAAGCGCTAAACACGTAGGATTATACAGCGCCTGTGGGGAGGATGGAAGGTATTCAGGCTTAATTCAGGGAACTGGAGCACAGATCCAATTCCCTAGATCAAGAGCCCCTCACCAGTGTCAAGGGACCTCCCTTGAGGGGAATAATAATAATAAAATAATATATTTAATATTAGTAAAATTTATAATAATATTAGTTATAATAATAATAATAATAATAATAATAATAATAATAATAATAATAATATTGAAAATAATAATAAAAATATATAATAATGCATTGGTGTTAAATGTGGAAAAAAAAAAAAGTTTACACATGATTATTTGCTATTAATAGTTCTGACAGAGAGCAGAAGTCTGAGCTTGCTACCACCTGCAGCTCACAAGACTGCCATCCCCACGAGCCCCTTTGGGGCGGGGCAGATGGCAGACCAGAGGACTAGCTTCTCCCTACGAGCCCCGTGAGGGCGGGGACTGTGGCTAGGCCTGAGGACAGTTGGTCCCAAAGATGAGGGGGTAATTGTACCTCCTCCCATGGGAGACTTACGTTTCGAGACACTCCCCAAATAGGGAGCCAAGGCCGGGTCACCACTCTTGGAAAAGACCCGGGCCGGGAGTACCGGCGAATAAAAAAAAAATAGTTCTCAGTTTCTTACATATCAAGAGACATTTTAACCAGTTTTTTTTTTTTTTGCAGGATGTATCACAGAGAACCTTTCAGAAGTTGGGAAGACAATACACATCACTAACAACAACAACAACAACAACCACCAGAGCTGGGTCAAGCCTCTGACAACACCTGCACTCTGACAACACCTGCACTCTGACAACACCTGCACTCTGACAACACCTGCACTCCATACTCCACGAGGAACATATATACATGAGAAAAAATAATTTTTGCTTTGATACTATTTCTTATTATTACCCTTCGCCATTTTCGCTTCATATTTTCAACGTATCTTTCATTTCATTATTTTCTGTGCTCTTTATTGCTATTTTAACGAAATGAATAATGCATAAAAAGTTTTTATTTATAATATCACATGCTTGCAGGTTGATAAAAACTTCCCCGTTATCACTGTGTTGGTCCCAGAGCTGGGTATCAACTGTACCTAAAAGTTTAATACAGTCCACCCATGCTGTTTTGGCCCGGTTCCTGGGCTAGTGTAGTGTTGTTATTGATCAATACCACTTGTTCCTTGGGTACAATAATATATTATACTGCTTGTTGAGCTAGTACACAAACTACACAAACAGGGAGTAGAATGTAATTATCTCAGAGGCGTCCACAACACCATATGTCCTTCGATGGTGGGTACAAAATCTTGCTTGGCTGGATGAACCACTGTTAAGGCCTATCTGAAATTTGTTGAATGTGTACCCGGCATCCCTGTAATGTGGGCGCTGAATAACAATGTGAAATTAGATTTTTACCTCAAGTCGTATTACTAATGTGTTCTTCTAATATGAGGTTTTGTGAAATGATTCAATTAAAGTATTTAATCAAGCTTGATTAAGCTTTTTTTTTTATTTTATAACTCGTCTGAGATTTTGTGGTCCTGGTTTTTTTAATCTATTTACTCTGTGTTCATTGTTCCTGATGAATAATTAGGATCGACCTCTCCCTTCCGTACGATGTTCCTCTTGTAAATAATTTTTTTAGATAACCGACATGTTGATAAATGAGACACTTGTGCAATATTTGGGAAGTTTTATTCTGGAAACGTTTCACCAGCCGCTGGCGTCTTCAGTCAAATGCAGAGAAAGGTGGAAGATGAAAAGTTTGAGGTAATCAGTCAGTGATCACCTCAAATTCCTCCTCATCTTCCACTTTTCTCTGCATTGGACTGAAGAAGCCACTGGCTGGCTAAACGTTTCCAGAATAAAGATACCAAGATGAGAAATGGTATTGTGATACGGACAGGATGTGTAAAAAGATACATCCTGAGCTGTACGTAAATGTCTTTTTCCAGATACCCAAATGTTGCACAAAAAGTTTGTCTTGTATTTCTCATCTTCCTTCACTATATATTTCACACTTTAGCCCTATATTTCCTCTCTAAATGCCCTTTCTATTCGTACTCTCAGGGCCTTTTAAAGACGAGGACAAGGGAAGACATAAGCAACATATTCAGAGGACTTGTTAGGATGGACAAGGACAAGCTGCTGAAAAAAGGTCGGGATAGATAACAAAAAATCATGCTGTTCTTAATGTTGAATGCCTTTTTAAAATATGGTTTGAGAAAGAGATGAAGGTAGTGAGTAGCAGGAAACCAAACTAGGAAACACGTGTGGAAACTGAGGAGACAAAAGATCCATAGCGATGTTAGAAAGTACTTAGCTAACTTCGGTGTGGTAGAAACGTTGAATAAATCAAAAGATGAAGTGGAGGCAAATTATATACACAGCTTCATGAATAAATATGATAAGTTTTAAAAGACCAGAAATCAGAAACGGAGGCTCTGTTAGGAGCTAATAATCGAGACCAACAAACATTACTCGGTGAGTACACGCAATACATATGAGTCTGCCAGGATTGAAAATCTGAGTCGTCCAACAACTCTAGAATTTGGTTGCGCCATTTCCCGCAAGTTTAGTTTGGATCTACCTCTATAGCTCTTCTTAGACAATATTTTGGTGGGTCCCTGTACTTGATAATGCACTTTACACTTCATTAATTTTAAACTTCATATAAGTTGAACTACAAAAGATACTTAGTCAAAAGTGACAGAATTTTGCAGTTTACTGATTCCAACACTTTCTCCATATATATGTTATATACGGAACATTCTATTTTGATGAACACTGTATCTTTCTGTTCGTTTCCGATAAAAAAAATGCAGACATTATCTTGAACATTAAAATGGTATAAAATACCGACAGGTTGTTAGGTAGACACATATGCAACAGTTAGGTATCTCTATTTCGAAACGTTTCGCCTACACAGTAGGCTTCTTCAGTCGAGTACAGAAAAGTTGATAGAAGCAGAAGAATCTTGAAGACGATGTAATCAGTCCATAACCCTTGAAGTTTTGAGGTGGTCAGTCCCTCAGTCTGGAGAAGAGCATTGTTCCATAGTCTGAAACAATATGGAGTTGAAGTAACGAACGAACGAACGAAAGTTCAGGTAAGATCCCAAATGGGATGAGCGGGGAAGACGGGACAGATGAAGAATAGCTCTGGAGAGGAGTGTTCTTAGTCGTCGAAATAGAGCCAGGGCTTAACCCAGCAGCGAAGGCGATCGTGGGACAGATATTGAGAAGAGAAAAATCAGCCTCTTCTGTTGGGACTCTGGTGGGGTGAGCGGGGAGGAAGGGACATGCGACGTTTAGCGCTAGAGAGGAGTGTAGAACTGGGCTATGTCTTAACCCAAAAGCTAAGGCGAATGTGGGTCAGAGAATGGTACCTGTCATATAAGGTACCTGTCAGCGAATCCAAGGTTATTTGTAAATAGGGTTAGGAGCAGGATCATGCAAGGAGTAGAAAAGGTTGTGTTGGTTTGTGGGTCTGCGAATGTCTTCGTCAAGGAGAGAGGTCCAGTAGTCATGTCGTGTCTCAAGTTTGTCTATCTGTCTGTTACTGAGCGTCTTCCAGTACAGATTCAGCGCAGGGATGTCTAATTGGGCATGGAGAGACTCGCTTGTGGCGAAGTCCTCCCATCTGACATCAAGCACCCAGTGCAGCGCCTTGTTCTGGACACGCTGCAGTTTAAGGTTAAGTTTGTTTTTGCTGCAAGAGAGAGGGCTAGAGGAGAGTAAGTTATCAGAGGACATATTAGGGATTTGTAGAGGTGTAGTTTGGTGCGTTGAGAGGCATGTTTCAGCTTGTAGAGGCCCGCAAGGGCCTTATTAGCTATTGCATGCCTTGAGTGAATGTGTCCATGTAAACGAAGAAGGTAGTCAAGATTAACGCCAAGGACAGTGACAGATTGTGTGATGGGGATGTAAGTGCGGGTGTCAGCTGTTCTGAGCTCGACAGGTAATGGAGGATCACGTTTCCTGTAGTTAAAATATGTAATGCTGGATTTAGCTGCATTGGTTTTGATCCTCCATTTTTGTTCCCAGATGGCTATCCTGTCGACCTCATTTTGTGTTTTGTGTGTGAGTGTATCTATGTTGGCATGAGTGATAAGTTGTGCAATGTCGTCTGCATAGGCTAGTGTGATGGAGTTGTGGTATACAGGTGTTGGAATGTCGTTAGTGTATAAAATGTAGAGGGTAGGGGAGAGGACAGATCCCTGGGGTACTCCGGCATTTAGTGTGAAGTAGTCAGAGTAACAGCCTTGGAATTTTATTCTCATGGTACGGCAGTCTAGGAAGTTGCAGAGGAGTTTACGAGTAGTGAGAGGCAGGTTAAAGTTAGTGCAGAGTTTGTACTTAAGCCCTTGGTGCCAGACAGTGTCAAAAGCTTTTTCAACGTCCTTTGCAACCAGGGCTGTCCTGTTTCTTTGTTTTGTGTTTATGTGGATGTAGTTGAGAATGATGTTCATGGCATCCTGTGTGGATCTGTGTATTCTGAAGCCAAACTGGCCATCAGAAATTAGAGAATTGTGTTCCAGGTATCTGCGAAGGCGATGCTTAATGAGTTTTTCAAAGAGTTTTCCTAAAGTTTCGAGGAGGCTGATAGAGCGATAGTTTCTAGGGTCAGAGTGGTCTTTATTGGGTTTAGGAAGGAGGATAGCAGTAGCAGCTTTGAAGAGGGAAGGGAAGTATCCAGAGGCAAGGGAGGCATTGAGGAGGTTTGTGTAGGCAGTAATGATAGATAGAGTCAGGAATGTGTTTTAGGATAATGTGGTTTAGGCCAGAGGCACCAGGAGCACCACTTCCACCGCTGACAACGTTGATCATGTTGCCTCAACCACCGTCTCCCACCTCTCCCAGCCTGCTGTTACACAACCATTACACCTCACAGCTGCTCCTGTTGACCCTCAGTCACCTGCTACCACCATTGTAGATTCTCCCAATGAATCCACTCCAGAAGAGGAAGATAACGACGACTCCAGTAAACCCACATGGGAAAACCTTACCTTTTACACTTCTTCAAATACTGACACCATGACCTGTACTGAACTCTACAAAAGCCTCGGTGCTGGAACAGTCAAGTATGCATGTGAATCACCGCTTCACTTCACACTCACCCAAGTTCTTGAGTTCATCAAGCCTCTACGTTTCACCTTTAGTAACAAGGCTAAACTATACCACCTATCTAGGAGCAGCTTCAAAAAGTTCGAAAATGGCTCCATTGCTAACCTGCCTCCTCAGTTACTCCTATAATTCCAATGTGTTCTACCCTCTGATGTGACCTAGCCTGCTGCCAGCTACTCAAGATTCAAGACTTCAACTACCACAAGTTCGATGCAATAGTCCCTGCTATTCCTGTTCTCAGGTCTGCCCCACGATCGCCTTAGCTGCTGGGTTAAGCCCTGGCTCTGTTTCTCTGACTAAGAACACTCCTCTCCAGAGCTATTCTTCATCTGTCCCGTCTTCCCTGCTCATCCCATTTGGGATCTTACCTGAACTTTCGTTCGTTCGTTCGTTACTTCAACTCCATATTGTTTCAGACTATGGAACAATGCTCTTCTCCAGACTGAGGGACTGACCACCTCAAAACTTCAAAGGTGATGGACTGATTACATCGTCTTCAAGATTCTTCTGCTTCTATCAACTTTTCTGTACTCGACTGAAGAAGCCTACTGTGTAGGCGAAACGTTTCGAAATAAAGATACCTAACTGTTGCATATGTGTCTTACCTAACAACCTGTCGGTATTTTATACCATTTTAATGTTCACTCTGTCAGACACTGCAACACAAGGGTATCTTGGTACAGACCTGAAATCAACTTGGACTACTTCTACTAGTGAGAATGGCTGGATTTAAGAGGGACCTGACCTCCCAACGACTTCATTCTTATCTCTACTAGTGGCCTACATCTCACCTCCTGGCGGTATATAAGGCTCAATCCTGTCACTTCAACTCCATATAGACGGGTCATCGCAAAATTGAGACCCGTGCCAGGACTAAGGTCTTGGCGAACATTATACATACATACTTCAACTCCATATTTCAGACGACGGAACAATGCTCTTCTCCAGACTGAGGGACTGACCACCTCAAAACTTCAAGGGTGATGGACTGATTACATCGTCTTCAAGATTCTTCTGCTTGTATCAACTTTTCTGTACTCGACTGAAGAAGCCTACTGTGTAGGCGAAACGTTTAGAAATAAAGATACCTAACTGTTGCATATGTGTCTTACCTAACAGACATTATCTTGTATCCGGTTTCTCCAGGCTTCACTTCTGCCAGGCGTATGGTGAGGCAGTGGCACTCAGCCAGGCGCTCTGAGTGATGTAGATGTCTGTTGCAGCTTAACGTCAATTATTACTAGTTTTTTACGTGAAGCGCTAACACTGTGCAAGTTATTTAGCGCAGATGGACGAAAGCTCGAAAGTCCGTCTGTTAATCGAGAGACCTAAACTCTAGGTTCGCAGAGGTGATTCTCCTACTCAACGGACAGACGCTGCTGGTGGTGTTGAGAATCACAGTAGCCGACGTAGCAGCTGGTGGAATTCTTGGAAGTCACTAGTGAAGAAAGAACAACGTCTCAAGTCATGGCTTTAAACAGTGTTTTGAAAGTTGTCACTATCTGGCTTGTCGGCTTCACCCATCTTACTTCAGGCCACAAGAATGATAGTAAAAGTAATGCGTACATAATTCAATATAATGTATGTTGCATTTGTTTATTTATTTATTTATTTGAACATGATACAGAGAAGTACAAGGAACACAATTTTAAAAGTGCAGCATGCCAAAGCCCCTTGTATGCAGAGCATTATGGGCAGGCTTAAAATTAACTTAAGATTAACTAAGCAATGATATATTCAGTGGTACAAAAATTATTGTAAAACAGATAACAATTTAGTACAAATGAGTATTACAAAGACAGGTCATGTGGTCATTTACTGTGATGCTGTGTAATCAGTAGAATGGAGTATTCTGTTAGGTAATGAAGTTAAATAATAACAAAGTTTGATTGGGTCACAGGTTGACATTTATGAGATACAATAATGAGATACATATATGAGATACAATTTATGAGATACAATTATTCAGTATTTATTTAGTTGTGGGTGAGTAAGTGATTTTTGAGAAGAGACTTGAATTTATAAACAGACAGTGTTTCTTTTATATTCACAGGTAATGAATTCCAGATTTTCGGGCCTTTTATGTGCATTGAGTTTTTGCATAGCGTGAGATGGACACGAGGAACATCAAAGAGTGATCTGTGCCTTGTGTTATGGTCATGTGCTCTGTTGAGGTTGGTAAGGAGATGTTTGAGGGAAGGGTTTATGTCAGAGTTAAGTGTTCTATGTATGTAGTAGGTGCAGTAATAAGTATGGATGTTTTGTATTGTGAGTAGGTTTAGAGTTTTGAATATTGGTGGAGTGTGCTGTCTGTAGTGGGAATTTGTTATCAGTCTGACTGCAGCCTTTTGTTGGGTGATTAGTGGTCTGAGATGGTTTATTGTTGTTGAGCCCCATGCACAAATTACATAGGTGAGATAGGGGTAAATAAGTGAGTGATATAGGGCCAGGAGGGCTGACTGTGGAACATAGTACCGTATCTTCGATAGTATGCCTACGGTCTTGGAATTTTTTTTTGGAAATTTGTTGCATATGTGTTTGAAATTTGAGTCTATTATCAAAGTGGATTCCTAAGAATTTTCCCTCTGTGAGTTTTGTGATAGGTGATCCATTTATCATTATGTTAAGAGACACATCTGTAGCTCTGGTACCAAACTGAATGTAGTAGGTTTTGTCAATGTTTAGAGTAAGTTTGTTGGTCCGTGGGGAAAGAGAAGGGGGGCCAGGAATTTTCGGGGGAACACCAACTGTAATTGGCGTGGGAAGAGTTTGTCCCATTTGTGTACCACATTAGTCGGGTTGGGTTTGAGGATAAATTTTGGGTAGTTGAAGGAGGCCCCATCCCAAAAAGGTGAAATTTTAGGGGGGGTTTCGGGTAAAATGTATCAAAAGTTTTATAAGTCAATGAAGACCCCCGGGACTCTTTTTCTTTGCTGCAAAAAATATGGGGAAATAGCTTTTCATTAGTTTTTTTATTGGGCCTAAACCCCAAATTTGGGGAAGGGGGTTGGGAGATTTTGGGAAGATGAGGGGGGAAAGATCGTTTTATGGATTAATTTTTAAAAGGATTTTAGAGAGAGGGTTGGGATTTTGGGGTATAGTTATTCAAGTCTGTGGGTTCCCCTTTGTTTATGGAAAAGGGTCCCCTTTTTGCTTTTTTTGAAAACCCTGAAAAAAAGGTAGAGGTTTCCTTTGGATTTGTTAAAGAGGTTGCAATGATTGGTGATAGCACCTGTGAAAATTTTTTTGTATATAAGGGGTACAAAAATTTCTTTCTTGTTTTTTTTTTGTTGATTTTGGAGACTTAGTTGGGTTATTTTGGAAGAACAGTGTTTTCGGGAGGCCAGTGGGAAAGTCTTTGGGGTGTATCTGAGCGGGGATTTTTTTGAAAGGTTTTTTCCTATAGGGGAGAAGAAATCACTGACCCCTTTTGCTCCCCGTAGGTAAAAATTTGGGGGCCCTTTCCGGTTTTTTTAAATTTAAATTTTTTGTTTTTCCCTTTTATTTTTTTTTTTAGTTTTTTGAGTAGGGTTTTTTCCAGGTTTTTTTACCACCCTTTTGTTTTGGGAATAATCCCTACACAATTTTAGCCCTTCTATTAGGCTGGTTAGGATTAGAAAAGTTTTGTTTGGCCCTGGTTATGTGGGCCCTTTCCCAAAAATTGTTTTGTATAGGGGCTGGGTATTTATGGATTTTGATACGGGGTGTTACCCAAAGGGCCCGTCCAGCCCCTTTTCGCAGTCATCTGTTGGTTTTTTAGCATGGTTATAATGGGGTATTGGTCTTTTTTTGATAATTATTAATACATTCGTCAATATCTGGGAAAATTTCTAGCCCAGGGGCCAAAATCAATGTTTGGTCCAATGCCTGTGGGAAATTTTTGATAGCGCCCCCTTTTGAAGTCTGAAAAAAGGGCTTTAGGGGAGTGTCTAGGGAATTTTCCCAAAATTTTATGAGGAAAGTAGGTAATGGTCTTGGGGATTATCTGTGATTATGCCTGACCCTTTGGGGGGTAAGGGGGTTCCAGTGGGAAGTTTGGGAAAAAAGCCCCAACTTTGCAGGATTTTACCTGGGAAACAAAGCAGTTACTCATAGTGTTTTGGGAATTATAAATGTTGGGGCCTGGTTTTAGGAGATTTATAATTAAACCCACCTGGGGGCGTAAGTGATCTTTTTTCATGACGATCATACTTCCCCGGGTTTCTAATGTTTGCTTAAAGATCTGATATTGTAGTTAAAGACAGTTATGTTGTTGTTGGCTCTGAGGAGTGCCTTTGATTGTTCTGCTGTGTAGTAATTACAGTAACTGTTTGATTCATTTAAGTCATTAGATAAGAGGTTGGTATCAGGATCAATGCTTGTTATCATAAGATTTATTGTGAATCTATAGTTAGAATTAAGTATAAGACAAAGTAAATATTCTAAAGCTATAAAATAGCACCTGAATTATTTTAACAAATGTAATAATTATGAGCTAAGGTAGCTCTTTAAAGCTAAAATAAATGAAGCAATATAAAAGGGACTAAAATAATTTGTGGTGAACAAAAAAGTGGTAATCAAATAAATTAATATAATGGTAAAATAACGAGCTTATTACACTTTAGCACCTGAGAATAGCACCTTGATTATTTTAACAATTGTGAATACATGAACTAAGGTTGTTATATAAAGTTAAAATAAAAGAGAAAAAATATAAGGGACTAAATTAAGTAATGGCAAAGTTAAAATGACAGATAGTCACTCTGATATAATATTGATTTGGGAGTAAGATCTGATTTGTTATATATAATAAGTTGAGCAATATATTGTACTATAAAAAGTAAAAAAAAAATAATATGATGTAGTTGGTACTAGTTAGCAAAAGATAGTTAAGGGCCTTGAACAATGATATAATTGAAACATACACTAATTGCACACGCAATATAGTCACTAAGATATGAAAATAATCTTAGAGTAGGATTTGCCTTATAGCATAAAGTTTGAGCAGTTAATATCACTATAGGAATATTTTTTGAGGTAGTTGGTACTAGCTAGTGAGGGATGGTAAAGGAATTGCACAGTAGTCTAGTAGGAACATACACTAGTTAGTTATTTGTAGTTAGGGAGAAAAGGGGAAAATTTGGTAAGATTATTAGAGAATTTAAACAGGGCTTAAGTAGGAAAGAAAAAGGTAATACAGATATTAATAAAGAGTAGGTGTCCTATTAACAAATAATAATTTGTGAATAGGGAATCTGGGAAAATAACACAAAAAGGGTACACAAAGAACTGTGTGGGACACATAGGATAATGAGGTAGTAAAATACTATCTTGACGGTGATAGTACAGGGATTAGTTCAATAATTACATAATAACATACACTAATGTAGTAAGAAATTGGTCACTAATATCAGTCAAACTCTGTAATGTTTGCATCATGAAGGAAGATTGCTAGTTCATTTTCATTTGTAATATAGTAAACACGGCCAACGTTTGTTTTTCTTACTAGAATTTGTCCATCATGTACAAAGCACTGGTGAATTCTATCATTATTCTCACGTTTCAGTTTTCTCACTCTGTACAGGAGGTTCTGTTGTTTTCTTGTGAGACTCATTTATGTATATATCTTTTTTTGTTTTGATAGATGAAATTATTAGATCTTTTTTCCTGTCTTGTGTGTGAAATCTGAGCATAACACTTTTTCTACTTTGGTTCTATAGAAATATAGTACACGATATTGACTACCGTGGTGAAGGTAATACTGACAAAGCAATCAGTGTGACTAAGTAATATATAGTAATTAGTATGGTAAAATAATACTTAGATTATATAAAAAGATGAATTATGAAAGCAAACATTATCACTTCAGAGCCAAACTTTAGCAGTTTGACAGCCAACATAATTTTAATAAGATCACTTGCGAGTTAGTTGAGGGAAAATTTCTCAACCCGCGTTAAGACCCACTCAAATTAATTTGAATAATACTGATACGTTCACTAGTGTTACAAGTAATTACTGATACGTTC
Source organism: Cherax quadricarinatus (assembly GCF_038502225.1). NCBI lineage: Eukaryota > Metazoa > Arthropoda > Malacostraca > Decapoda > Parastacidae > Cherax > Cherax quadricarinatus. The sequence goes on from NC_091307.1 coordinate 18,648,524, forward strand.
ACTAGTGCTGCAAGGTATTACTGATGCGTTTACTAGAGAGACGGTTTGTGTTTTTTTAATACTAACAAGCAAGTATCTGTCATTACTTATACAAATACATTATTGATAAAATTGAAAACTATCGCATCTCTTTGTGTTATTTTCCTGAGCAACACTGAAATCTATAGAAAACACAAAATATTAAAGATGGTCGGTGCCCTGCAGTTGGTTCCTGGCTCATCGATCTCTTTGTCCCATTCTTCGACCAGGCCTCCTGGTTGACATCCCGGTTAATCAGGCTGTTAGTGTTTATAGCTTGTCTCATTAACTACAGCGCGACTTCCAAGTTTATGTTTTTTCTCCAGTTACTTAAAGATCATATTCGTGAAGATTTTGAAATTGTTGCCTGAGTCTAGATGTTGCCTAAATAGCATGTTAACTCTTGTGATAATTTCTCACTTTTATAAATTTTCATGATTATAAAGTTCCGTGAGCCTTTATCCGGGTCGAGTGCATGACTAAGCTATCAGTGGTTTGTTAGGAAAGCAATGGAGTTATTTATTTATGTCTATATATAAATTCACGTGCATTGTTTTATGTGTCCACACTATTTACATAGTAAATCCTTCAAGCCAGACCCTGCCACTCATCTATAATGCTCTGAAATCCTCTCTCACATCCTAGTTCAGAAATCAACACATCCTTCTCATAACTATGTCACACTTTCACACATTATTTCCAGCCCGTTTCTAAGTCAGGATGGGTTAAGTTACGTTGGATTAGGCTAGGTTAGGGTAGGTTGGATTAGGCTAGATTATGTTTAGTTGGGTTAGGTTAGATTACAGTAGGTTGGACTAGGTTAAGTTAAATATTGCTGTGGCATTGTAGTGAAGCAGAGATATCTTGATGTCAGACACACTGTTTATCATACCATATCCTCACCTATTTATATACTGCTCTGTTTTTTCTTTAAGGGGAAACTGTAGTATTATTTTAATGTTCAATTCAGAGCTTAAAACCTGTTATCTTACGCCAGCTACTTTCAAAGTCCCGTATTATCTCAGGTATACTGCCACATTCAACAGTTTACAAACACTATGGTACCTATTTAAATTTAGTTGAACAGTGGCATGGAGAACTACCCATACACCTACTTCCTCCTGATAAAACTCAGTTGGGCTGTGATGAGCCGAGTAATCTGACAGGTAAATTAAGGTTACCTGCGTCGTACACTGAATTAATGTACAGTATTGTATGTTACTTTGTTGTCTCTAAGTCTCTTAAGTAAGACGATTTTTTTTATTACAAATTATGATAGTTACACTGGAATTTGGAAGCTAGTCAAAATGATATTAATAAAAAATGATAATAATAATAATAATGAAATCAATAATAATAATAATAATAATAATAATGAAATTAATAATAATAATAATAATAATAATAATAATAATAATAATAATAATAATAATATTAATAATAATTATAATAACATAATAATAATAATAATAATAATAATAATTATTATTATTATTATTATTATTATTATTAATAATAATATTATTATTATTATTATTATTATTATTATTATTATTATTATTATTATAGAAATAAAAATATTAATAATAATGACAATCATACTGATACTAATAAATAACAATACATCGACACCATGCCCAGCCCTTCTAGGGCAGGGTAGGTGCCTGAGCCCGAGCCTTTAGCTCATAAGACTGTCATTCCCATTAGCCCCCCTGGGGCGGGGATGGCAGACCAGAGAGGCCTAGTTTCTCTCTATGAGCCCCGTGAGGGCGGGAAATGTGGCTAGGCCTGGGAACAGTTGGTCCCAACGATGAGGGGGTACTTGTACCTCCTCCCATGGCAGACATTAGCCTGAGATACTCCCGAGAAAGGGAGCCAAGGCCGGGCCATCATTTGGAAAAGGTCCCTACCGTGAGAGTACCGGCAAATTTAAAAAAAAAAAATAACAATAATGATACCTAAACTCACGAAATCGTAATGACACGATTGCAAACAAACCATACCACGGGCGGGATTTGAACCCGCGGTCAGAGAGTCTCAAAACTCTAGACCGTCGCGTTAGCTGGTCCAGTGGCTAACGCGACGGTCTGGAGTTTTGAGACTCTCTGACCGCGGGTTCAAATCCCGCCCGTGGTATGGTTTATGATACCTTAAATAATAAGAAATGAATAATAATAAAAATAATAATAATAATAATAATAATAATAATAATGACAATAATAATAATACTTTAATAATAGTAAATAAATAACAATAATAAATAAAAACAATAATATTTTAAACAATAAATAATAAATAATAACTATAATACTTTAAATAATAATAATAATAATAATAATAATAATAATAATAATAATAATAATAATAATGCTTTAAATAATAATAATAATAATAATAATGGTACTTTATATAATAATAATTACAGTAATAAACTCGTGATGATGATAATAATATTAACAACATCAACAATTTTATTTATTTATTTATTTATTTATTAATAAATAAACACACACACACACACACACACACACACACACACACACACACACATCGTTCCAGACACTGTACACTGTGTACGTCAGGCCCATACTGGAGTATGCAGCACCTGTTTGGAACCCACACCTGGTCAAGCACGTCAAGAAGTTAAAGTACAAAGGTTTGCAACAAGGCTAGTTCCAGAGCTCAGGGGAATGTCCTACGATGAAAGGTTGAAGGAAATCGGACTGACGACACTGGAGGACAGGAGGGTCAGGGGAGACATGATAACTACAGGACGGGATGTTCCAGAGAGTGGACACAGAAACAAGGGGTCACAATTGGAAGCTGAAGACTCAGACGAGTCACTGGGATGTTTGGATGTATTTCTTCAGTCATAGAGTCGTCAGGAAGTGGAATAGCCTAGCAAGTGACATAGTGGAGGCAGGAACAATACGTAGTCTTTAGACGAGGTATGACAAAGCTCAAGAAGCAGAGGGGGAGGGCCTAGTAGCGATCAGTGAAGAGGCGGGGCCAGGAGCTGAGTCTCGACCCCTTCAACCACAATTAGGCGAGTACACACACACACACACACACACACTACTCACATACGCACATACACACACACACATACACATACACACACACACACACACACACACACACACACACACACACACACACACACACACACACACACACACACACACACACACACACACACACACACACACACACACACACACACACACACACACACACACAATCTTCAACCACAATCTTCAACACATCCCTTGAAACTGGGCAACTACCTGAGAAATGGAAGACAGCTAATGTAGTCCCCATATTTAAGAAAGGAAACAGAAACGAGGCACTAAACTACAGACCTGTGTCTCTGACATGTATTGTGTGCAAAGTCATGGAGAAGATTATCAGGAGGAGAGTGGTCGAACACCTGGAAAGGAACAAGATTATAAATGAAAACCAGCATGGGTTCATGGAAGGCAAATCTTGTATCACAAATCTCCTGGAGTTTTATGACAAGGTAACAGAAGTAAGACACGAGAGAGAGGGGTGGGCAGATTGCGTTTTCCTAGACTGCAGGAAGGCCTTTGACACAGTTCCCCACAAGAGATTAGTGCAGAAGCTGGAGGATCAGGCGCATGTAAAAGGGAGGGCACTGCAATGGATAAGGGAATACCTGACAGGGAGGCAGCAACGAGTCATGGTACGTGAAGAGGTATCACAGTGGGCGCCTGTTACGAGCGGGGTCCCACAGGGGTCAGTTCTAGGACCAGTGCTATTTTTGATATATGTGAACGACATGATTGAAGGAATAGACTCTGAAGTGTCCCTGTTCGCAGATGACGTGAAGTTGATGAGAAGAATTAAATCGGACGAGGATGAGGCAGGACTGCAAAGAGACCTGGACAGACTGGACGTGTGGTCCGGTAACTGGCTTCTCGAATTCAATCCAGCCAAATGCAAAGTCATGAAGATTGGGGAGGGGCAAAGAAGACCACAGACAGAGTATAGGCTAGGTGGACAAAGACTACAGACCTCACTCAGGGAGAAAGACCTTGGGGTGACCATAACACCGAGCACATCACCGGAGGCACACATCAACCAAATAACCGCTGCAGCATACGGGCGCCTGGCAAACCTGAGAATGGCGTTCCGATACCTTAATAAGGAATCGTTCAAGACACTGTACACTGTGTATGTTAGGCCCATACTGGAGTATGCAGCACCAGTCTGGAACCCACACCTTGTCAAGCACGTCAAGAAGTTAGAGAAAGTACAAACGTTTGCAACAAGGCTAGTACCAGAGCTCAAGGGAATGTCGTACGAGGAAAGGTTAAGGGAAATCGGACTGACGACACTGGAGGACAGAAGGGTCAGGGGAGAGATGATAACGACATACAAGATACTGCGGGGAATAGACAAGGTGGACAGAGATAGGATGTTCCAGAGAGGGGACACAGGGACAAGGGGTCACAACTGGAAGCTGAAGACTCAGACGAGTCACAGGGACGTTAGGAAGTATTTCTTCAGTCATAGAGTTGTCAGCAAGTGGAATAGCCTAGCAAGTGAAGTAGTGGAGGCAGGAACCATACATAGTTTTAAGAAGAGGTATGACAAAGCTCAGGAAGCAGAGAGAGAGAGAGAGGACCCAGTAGCGATCAGTGAAGAGGCGGGGCCAGGAGCTGAGTCTCGACCCCTGCAACCACAATTAGGTGAGTACAATTAGGTGAGTACACACACACACACACTCACACACACACAGTAGCGACCAGTGAAGAGGCGGGGCCAGGAGCTGTGAATGGATCCCTGCCACCACATATATTTGAGTACACAAACACACACACACACACACGTTCACGAAACACAAACGCACACACATACATACAAACAAACAAGCTTTAGGCGATAACCCACCAGAGTCAGGCAGTTAGGAGGTGATAAAGAATCGGAAAATTCATGAGTAGTCAGTATATTAGTCATTAAAGAATAATCGGAATACTAAGGATGATTCATGAATAACCGATTAACAATCATGATAATTGATAATGAGGACATCTGAAAGCAATATTTTGAAATGTATGAAGATATTCTTCTGAGCACTACCTGGAACCTTCTAGAACTTTCCTTGACGTACCGTTGTTCAAGTAGACAATGAGCACGTTCCACTCTTATTAATTCGAAGGTTTACATTTCAGTTTCATTGTTTTGTATATTTACTTTATCCTATGGCAACGTAAGAGAATATGACTTGTTGACGTCAATTAGATGTAGCTTTGGGCTGGCTGTTATATTTATTATTCTGTTTCTCGCTTTCTGTAAGCCTCGGAGGTCCTTTCCAGGACCTGCCTTACCACAAATGGGACGGTTTTGAAAATAATATGAATGTTTCTTTTGGTTTATATAAATTGGATTCAGTTATAATTAATAAAATTTGGGAAGAATTTAATGATAAATTAGACAAGTAAAAATCTTAATGCTTGGGTAGAGTATCCGTTGTGTTTCACAGAGTCGGGTGTTGTGAGGTGAATGTGAGGTGTAGTCTTGCCCTTACATGCCCCCTGTTGATGCTTTGTTTTTATAGTTCCTTGATAATGTGAGAAGTTACGAAAGCGCTTGGAATTTCACTATTTTTTCACAGGGAGGTACCACTTCTAAAACTGGATTGGGGACCCTCATTCTCAGAGAAAAAAATAAACTTACTTCAGGGAAAACTCCAGATTCTCCCCAGATCGTTTGAATATTTTCTTCTCCTACCACCCTCTATATTCTATATTCTGTTTAAACTTTATTTATAAACAAAATACATTAACAAAGATGCAATAGAAATGAAGAAAGCATAAATAACATCTCAGCCTACATCTTAAACATTTCATCCAACTCCCCGGCGGTGGGCCGCGTGTCCAGAATACTGCAGACATTTTCCCTCTGGATTGCAACACTGAGTCGCTGAGAGAGAAAGCTGGCCGCTCTATGATCCTTTGTTTCTGTGATGAGCTCTCTGATGAATTTTATTTTAACATCTATTTCTCAGTTAGCCTCAATTTCACCTAAAATTTTGCAGTTGATTTAACACACTCCGGCTCTTATGAATGTAGGTGTAAGTGGTCAGGTTGGAATGTGAATCTTATCTAGGATGACGCATATAAATAATAATAATAATAATATAATAATAATAATAATAATAATAATAATAATAATAATAATAATAATAATAATAATAATAATAATAATATAATAGTCATAATTTTAATAATAATTATTAATATTTTTTTTAATATTTTTCAGTTTCTTCATTTAATTGCTGAACCAGTACAGCCGATATCATCAACATCAGCACCACCAACATCACCCTTAAACTACAACATAATTTTGACTGCTGGTGTTGTGTTGTTCCTGATAGCAGTGGCGGCCAGCGTCTATGGTTTCATCACTCGCTATAGATACCAGCAACTGCTGTTACAGAAAGGTGAGAGTCATCCTGGGTTATTCGTTCATAAAGTAGCAGTCGTTGAAAGTTAAAACTGGTGAGGGTCAGGTGTAGCCTTGGGCCAAATTGGAAATAATTTCAGGAATCGTGGATTTTTTTCAACAATTTTCGACATTCCATTATATTTTCTTTTCTCAAGAAAGTCCCTTGAGGATAGTGAAAATCTCGTAATGCAGTTAGTTGAAGCTACTCACCCCCGACCCTAAATTAAGCCTGTTTACCCCCTCTTCCCTAAACCTAGCATAACCTTTACCCTTACTCATACCACTGATTATTATTATTATTATTATTATTATTATTATTATTATTATTATTATTATTATTATTATCATTATCAAAAAGAAGCTCTAAACCACAAGGGCTATACAGCGCTGCAGGGCAGGAAGGAAGCGGGGGTATCAGGTGGCAAAAGGGAGAGGGATAATTAGTAGGTTACGGAGAACAGCGGGGCAGTGGATAGTACAGGGGTAGAGGGTAGCAAGAGATTGAGGTAGAAAGGGCTGAGGGGAGTGCAAAAGGTATCATCATCAGAGTTTGTGGAGTAAATCAGTTGTTGTCAAGAAGTCAATGAGAGAGTCAGGATTAAAGGAGGGTCCATCAGCAAGAAGGGAAGGTAAAGAGAGAGTAGTAGACCAGAGACGACGTTGGAGGTAAATTCTGCTTGCTCGTTGATAGAGAGGGCAGTCTAACAGGATGTGGCTAACCGATACTGTAACCTGACACGTCTCACAGAGAGGAACAGGGTTCATCTCCATGAGATACCCATGAGTAAGACGAGTGTGGCCAATGCGAAGACGGGAGAGAGTAGTCTCCCAACCTCGACACTGATGACAAGAAGACGGCCAGTAACCTATACTCGGTTTAATAGAATGAAGTTTGCTACCGAGTAGATTAGACCAACGTTGTTGCCAATGAGTGTGAAGGTGGGTAGCTATTACAGCAAAATAGTCCGTAAATGGAACACCTCCATATGAAACTGGTAGGTCATGTACTGCTGACCGCGCAGCAGTGCCTGCCTGTTCTTTGCCCAGTACGTCAGCATGACCAGTGACCCAACAAAAAAAACAATATCTTTACGCTTGGTAGAGATAAGGCGTAGCCAAAGTTGAATACGGAGGACTAGGGGGTGAGGCGTATCAAATTTTCGCATAGCCTGTAGAGCACTAAGGGAGTCGGAGACAACCACAAATGATGACACAGGCACAGATGCCGAGGGTAGTAAATGTCCTCGCACGACACTGTCCGGAAACACTCATACCACTGAAAAAATATTAATCTAATCTTTTCTACAGACCCTATTACTGATCCAGAGACAAGGGATAACGAGTATGAAGAGTGGAATGAAAAGTGGAAGATGCAGCCAGTCACTTCAGGCAGCAATGAGGAACATTCATCAGATATATCACCACTGAAGGTCATTCAACGACCAGGATCAGCTCACGACAGTGAAAACAGTCTCTATGGCGTTATCTGAATGTGTATATATCTTAGTCTTCAGTAAAGACTCATTCCCACAGCCTTAAAAACGTCAGGCATATCACAGGCTGCAGGAACCTGGTTTGTGTATGTATACCGAGTGAAGGTAAATAACAAACTAGTGCACACTAGAACAATTTATTAGGACATATTTGTATTTTAGGAACTTTCCTCACTCTCCCTTTCTCTCTCTCTCTCTCTCTCTCTCTCTCTCTCTCTCTCTCTCTCTCTCTCTCTCTCTCTCTCTCTCCTCTCTCTCGCTCTCTCTCTCTCTCTCTCTCTCTCTCTCTCTCTCTCTCTCTCTCTCTCTCTCTCTCTCTCTCTCTCTCTCTCTCTCTCTCTCTCTCTCGCTCTCTCTTTCACACACACACACACACACACACCATATAACAAATGCACCTCTGACAAAACTAAGACTAGCTAACATAAATTCAAGGAAGATGTCATAATGGCACTATATGGCTTAAGCGAGGACCATATTGGAGTGTGGAACACCAGTACTTAACCTATATTTGTCTCGTTTATATTTAAAGATATCTTGATAATATTTGGCATCTCTGTGGTAAAATCATTCAAAGAAATATTGCTGCTTGTAATAATGTTCAATTTGGAGTTGCTGTCGATCTTTGGAGAATAAAATGGCTTAGGAAAAAATCAAATAAAACTGTACCAAATTGCCAGATACAAGCATTATGTAAATGTAATAAAATTTTAGAACCAGTCATTTATAGCTTGCTGGAAATATTTGTAACTTCAGCAGTCAGTATAGCGGGGTCGAACACAGTGTTTCTCTTCATGGTTGATGGAGACATGACTGCAGGTTTGCATGACTGAGGTGAGGCTGTCAGGACTGGCACATCTTCACGCTCACTAAGACATTTTTAATAGACATGGAGAGTGTAGCTGAACGATTTCCTAAATCCGGAAATCTCAGGATGATAATTATGCAGCAGGTCTATGAAGTTTGAATAATGAATTTTCCAGCCAGTTATATATATAATTGCATGTTATTGTTGTTTATTGTATGGATGTAGAAGCTAGTATTATCAGTAACTGGTAACATAGCCATTATAATAAATGTAATAAAAAATTAATACTCTTGTCTTTTCTATAATTTTTAATAGGACACCTAATGCAATTTTTTTTAGCCTAATTACAATTAAAACTTTATGGGTGTATATATATTTAGTCAAATAAATATATAGGTAAAATCTTTTTCATCTGTATTTATTGTTATTACTCATTAATTTCTTACTACTACAAAAATCAACATTTCTTGACGAAAACAATCGCTATCATCCAGCTCTTGGTACAGGTATAGTGGACCCTGTTGGAAAATTCCTGGATCTGTCCAGGTCTGTAGGAAGGTTCGTTGCTGCCGGGGTTTATAAAGATGACGATCTATCATGTGTCCAACAGGAAAATGGTAACTGAGAGTACACTTGGAGATGCGCCCTCACTGTACAAGGAGAGTTTACCTGGAGAGGGTTTCGGGGGTCAACGCCCCTTTAGCCCAGTCTGAGACCAGGCCTCATGGTGGATCAGGGTCTGATCAACCAGGCTGTTACTGCTGGCCGCACGCAAGCTGACGTACGAACCACAGCCCGGTTGGTCAGGTACTGACTTTAGGTGCTTGTCCAGTGCCTTCTTGAAGACAGCCAGGGGTCTATTGGTAATCACCCTTATGTATGCTGGGAGGCAACTGAACAGTCTTGGGGCCAGGGACACTTATTGTGTTGTTTCTTAGTGTACTCGTGTCGCCCCTGCTTTTCATCGGGGGAATGTTGCATCTCCTGCTGAGTCTTTTGCTTTCATATGGAATGATTTTCTTGTGCAGGTTTGGTACCAATCCCTCCAGGACCTTCCAAGTGTACATTATCATGTATCTCTCTCGCCTGCGTTCGAGGGAATACAGATCAAGGACCTTCAACCGTTCCCAGTAGTGTAGGTGCCTTATCGCACTTATTTGTGCCATGAAAGTTCTTTGTACACTCTCCAGGTATGCAATGTCGCCATCCTTGAAGGGGGCTGTTAGTGTACAGCAGTATTCCAGCCTAGAGAGGACAAGCGATTTGAAGAGAATCATCATGGGCTTGGCATCCCTAGTTTTGAAGGTTCCCGTTATCCATCCTATCATTTTCCTAGCGGATGAGATAGATACATTGTTGTGGTCTTTGAATGCGAGATCCTCTGACATTATCACTCCCAGGTCCTTCACATTACTTTTCCGCTCTATTGTATGGTTAGAATTTGTTGTATACCTTGACACATTTTTAATTCCTCAAGTTTCCCATATCTTAGTAGTTGAAATTTCTCCTCGTTGAACTTCATATTGTTTTGAGCGGCCCATTCAAAGATTTGGTTGATGTCTGCTTAAAGTCTTCGGTGTCTTCGATGGAGGTTACTGCCATGGTAATCCGGGTGTCATCCGCAAAGGAAGACACGGAGCTATGGCTTACATCTCTGTCTATGTCAGAAATGAGGATGAGGAATAGAATGGGAGCAAGTACTGTGCCTTGTGGAACAGAGTTTTTTTACTGTGACTGCCTGGGACTTTACTATGTTTACTGTTACTCTTTGTGGTCTATTTGTCAGGAAATTGCAGATCCATCTACCAACGCTGTATATGGAAGTTTCCATGGGTATTTTAGTCTGTTGTATAAAGTCCTCAGAATGACAATGATAGTGTCTCAGTTATAGGCAGTTTTAAAGTTAACCTCAATATTTTTAGTCCCCACAGAGAGATATTCTTCACTGGTCTAAACAGTAAATGTATGTATCATTAGAATGCTGTTTTACAACATATGATGTCTGTTACTGAAGTAACTGTGTTGGTTGCAAGGTACCTCCTCACTACCCCATTGATGTGTATTCAGTTATTCATTTCCTAGGTATATCATTCAACATACAGTACAGTACATACCCCAGTGTGTGCTATAGTAACTAGATGTATTTCGGTCACTGTCTTGTATGAGAAAGGCATCTCTCTTATGCATAACCCCAGCCCACTGTACCGCAGAGTGCTGCAAGAATTTCTAATGCAGTTACAGAGAAGTCTATACAGGTTATCACAGTGAGACGATTATCTCAATTTCTTCAATAAACATTGCAAATCTAGACCGACATAGAAAAAAAATAATTTAAACCTTCCTCTGAGAATCATCAGCTTTGAAAGTTTAAAGCTAGTCTGAAAAGATATTTCTCTTGTTATCTCACAAAGATCAATATTATGAAATACGCCAAGACTTGCTTCATAAACAATGACACTTAAGAATCTTCATAAACCAAAATCAATCCAGTTAAGATTCAATAGAATTTAAGGTTCAATGCCGATCAGAAAAGACATTCTCCACTTATTTCACAGAAAACAACTTGTTTAATAAAATAGGCAAATTAAAACTAGCACAACCTGTAATCAATGCGAAGCTTCCCTTGACAAAGACATTTAAGTAATAAAAATTTAAAGCCTATCAATAAATATATTTTCCAGTTATTATACAGAATCCAACGATAACCAGATCATTAACTACAATAGTAAATTTGAGAATTTTGCCCCTACACAGCCTAAATCCCAAAATGTTTCATCAGTTTTAGTCATCAAAGACTGATGGGTTTTAGAATAGGCCTACTCCAGTTAATGATGAAAAATTATAATACTGTATCGAAATTAAAACTGACAAAATGACAATTACACAGTTCTCTAAGAATAACAACTCACTTCAAATTAGGACACATCAGTGTTGAAAAGTAGAAGTAGATCAGAAGAGGCTGTCTTAAGTTATCACCAAGTGCATCGATAATAACTGGTTATGCAAAGATATTTAATGTTTATCAATAGGTTTAAAAATAGATTGGAATTAAATGTGTACTCATCTGTTCCTGTATTTACAAGAGGCATTTGATAATCCTTTTGTACTGCGTTTCTGTGGCGTTTCTTGTATGGAAAAAAGAAGCGTATTGTATCTTGGTCATACATGATAACCTGCGCGGTGGTAGATCATCCCTTAGGGTGCCCTAGCTATCTTCTCCTCCTTTGGTAAATAAGAAAGATTAAAATATGGTGGTAATGTTTTCTTAGTCAAAGACCCTAGGTAATTTACACATATGTGACTATGTATGAAAATTTGTGTTGCTGGATTTGTGTAACTGTTCTTAAATAAACTTACTTACCATCAGAAAAGTGTATCCTGACGCAAGTGCAAACTATAAGTACAAAAGACAGCTGGAAAAAAAATCTGGATAAAAGGCTACTGATAGGTTATCATTATTCAAGGCAAAAATAATGACACATTAATTCTGTAAAACATAATGAACACAGGTGCTCATTATTGTATGCAGAATAATAAAATGAGAAATAAAGTTTACCAGTAAAATTGATGTGCAGCAATGTGTGAACTGACGTCAGACTTTCCACAGTAGTGTGTGAACTGACGTCAAACTTCCCACAGCAGTATGTGTACTGACGTCAGACTTTCAACAGCAGTGTGGGAAGTGACGTCAGACTTTCCATAGCTTCTTATAATTAATTAAAGTAGTCCAATCCCGTTTCGTGATCTTTGTAGGATTGGGTGCTACCACCTGCAGCTCACAAACCTGCCATTCCCACGATCCTCCCCCCTCCTGGGGTGGGGAAGATGGCAGACCAGAGACCTAGGTTCTACCTACGAGCACCGTGAGGGCGGGGAATGGGATTAGGCTTAGGGACAGTTAGTCCCCAGAAGATGAGGAGATACTTCTACTTCCTACCATGGCAGACATAGGTCTCAGACACTCACAAGAGAGGGAGCCAAGGCCGGGTCACCATCTGGAAAAAGACCCGAGCCGGTAGAGTACAGGCCAGTCAAGAAGATTAAAACTAGGAGCTAGTCGCCCTGCAGTGTTAAATATTTCAAACTAAGTAGGGTTGCGACTTAAGTGAATGGAAGAAGGGAAATATAATAAACTTGAGTACAGTAAAGAAGATCATGCAAAGTTGAGAGAGACTCCACAAGGAGTATCATACGTCTGGAGCTAGAGAGTCATTAGACTGAACGTTGAAGGTCTGTGGAGTAGCGGCGAGGAACGCCGATCTCACTCCCACAGACCCTTTTTTTTTTTTTTTTTTTTTTGTCTCTGGAGTCAGTTTCAGTCGTTTGTCTTGGTGGAGAAGATTCTTTGCTGCAGATTTGTGATAGCGCAACTGCATGGATGTCTCGTCTGCTGTCATGTATCAGTAATTACAGAAGAAACATTAATACGTTCTGCGGATAACTGACTTTATTGCTGCAGGCATTTTCTCATTTTTTCCTTATAGTTCTAAACTTATGGAAGACGCTGTAAATAGGCTGAAAACCTGTGAGATGACAAAGAGCCTATCCAGAAAATGCCTGAAAGTCCCAAAAATATTATTAAGATGGATGAAGAATGAGAATGAGAAAATGAAGAGGGAGCCCTTGATTGAATAAAAAACCAAGACGAGAAAGAAAAGAACATGAGAGTAATACAGATGATAAAAGAGAACAGTGAAGCAATCAGAAGAGCTAAGCCTAATTACACAAGGATAAGAAGGGACGCAGAGTAGCATTTTTAAAATGATATAGCAAGATTAGCTGAAATAGAACGAAAACTGTTCCATGACCTCAAACAAAACAAAAATAAATAAAAGAATAAATAATACGGCTGAAAAAAAGGATGTTCGATTACTGAAGATCAGAGAGAGAAATGCTAAAAACTAAGCGCAAAATTTAAGGAGGTATTTATTAAGGAAGAAGTGGTGTTACAAAAATAATATGTGTCCATAAGCTGTCCAACAGAAGTAACTGAACATCCACACATCAAGGGAGGAATCGATAAGCTTATGAAAGAACTAAAGACAGGAAATACAGCAGAGCATGAATGTATATTCTCTGAAAAAAGAATTGTAGATATAATCTGGTATCCAGCTTCACAACACTTGGCGTCTCTATGTCCCATGAGGCAGGAAGTAGCCCAGAAGCAAAAGCTCCTAGTAATGCTATAGGCGGGTGTTGCATTGTCATCTCCATTATTATTCTTTCATTTACGTGAAGTGCTAAATCCGTGTGAGTTATTTAGAGTAAAAAGACGAAGAATTAAAACTCCAGCTTCTAATCGAGAAACAAATCCTAGACTCACAGCGAAGATTTTCCTTCCGTGGCAGGCGTAGCTGGAAGTGTTGACAAATCACAGTAGCCGACGGAGACGCTGGAGGTGCTCTTGAAAACTACTAAAGTTAGAACAACTTGCAAAGTCATGGCTTCAAGCAGTGTCGTGAAAATTGTCACGATCTGGCTAGTCAGTTTCAGCCATCTTGCCTTAGGCCAGAACAATGATAATGAAGGTAACGTATACTTAAATCATTATTCTGTTTTCTTAATGAGACTTAATACTTGTGGTGAATGGTTTTGAAAACCGACAAGTTGAAGAATTGAGACACTTGTGCAACACATGGGAATCTTTATTGAAGAAACGTTTCGCCACACAGTGGCTTCATCAGTCCAATACAAAGTAGAAATGGGTGAGGACTGAACACATCGATTCCAGGCTGAGGGACTAACTCCTCCTCTCCTTACCCATTTCTACTTTGTATTGGACTGATGAAGCCACTGTGTGGCGAAACGTTTCTTCAATAAAGATTCCCATGTGTTGCACAAGTGTCTCAATTCTTCGACTTAATACTTGTCGACTACACGAGGGTCATGAAGGCTGCACCGTAACCCTTTCACTACCAGACAAGATTACTCTAATCCCTTAAACAAGGATTAAAGTAACCTCACAGAACGTATATGCTGAGAGAAAAACACCCCTCAGGGTACATATCCAGTGTATTATTGTCTGTTACATTTGTTACATATAGTACACTACAGGGGCTAGCGTATCACGGTAATATTGATATTGTAATTAGAGGGACAATGTTATATTGGTAAGTAATTAGTGTGATAAGATAATATTTTGACAAGTTATTTTCCTGGTAATTGGAAGCTCGCTTTTTATTTAAAGTATTTCAGTGAAAAGATGAATTATGGAATTAA
The DNA here is from genome assembly GCF_038502225.1 of Cherax quadricarinatus. NCBI lineage: Eukaryota > Metazoa > Arthropoda > Malacostraca > Decapoda > Parastacidae > Cherax > Cherax quadricarinatus. Next base: position 18,663,533 of record NC_091307.1, read on the forward strand.
ACATTAGCAAGTGAGTCAAACTAGCAAATAATTGAACAAAATCACTCAAATATTGCTTAAGAACAATTTTCGCAATACACATTATTAACTAGTTTCGTAGTATATTTATGTTGGTAGAATTACCGACAAAATGTTAGGTAAAAGGACACAAGTGCAACATGTGACAATTTATTGCGGCAACGTTTCGCTCTCCAGGAGCTCTATCAAACCGTAATGGCTTGACAAAGCTCCTGGAGAGCGAAACGTTACCTCAATAAAATGTCACATTAGTTGCAACTGTATCCTTTTTCCTAACATAGTTTCGTAGTAAAGTACAGCTGCTATTATAGCTGGTTTTATTTACTAATACATATATTTTTCAGGGTCCTTGGTTAAAGAGTTTACAAATCAATACAGATATAAACAAAGATATAAACAAAGTTTTCCAGTGGGCAACGGTAAACAATATGATGTTCAATGAGGACAAATTCCAACTACTCCGTTATGGAAAACTGGAGGAGATAATAACTAGAACAGAGTATACTACTGACTCCGGCCATACAATAGAGCGGAAAAATAATGTAAGGGACCTGGGAGTAGTAATGTCTGAGGATCTCACTTTCAAGGATCACAACAGTGCCACGATCACAAGTGCAAAGAAAATGATAGGATGGATAATGAGAACTTTCAAACGAGAGATGCCAAGCCAATGATGATCCTTTTCAAATCACTTGTTCTCTCTAGGCTGGAATACTGGAATCTCCATTCAAAGCAGGTGAAATAGCAGATCTAGAGAGTGTACAGAAAACCTTTACTGCACGTATTTCTATCAAGCACCTGAACTACTGGGAACGCTTGGAAGCACTTGACTTGTACTCGTTGGAACGCAGGAGAGAGAGATATATTATAATCTACACTTGGAAAATCCTGTAAGGAATGGTCCCGAATCTGCACACAGAAATCACTCCCTGCGAAAGTAAAAGACTGGGCAGGCGATGCAAAATACCCCCAATTAAAAGTAGGGGCGCCATTGGTACGCTAAGAGAAAACACCATAAGTGTCCGGGGCCCAAGACTGTTCATCAGCCTCTCACCAAGCATAAGGGGAATTACCAATAAACCCCTGGCTGCCTTCAAGATGGAGCTGGACAGATACCTAAAGTCAGTGCTGGATCAACTGGGCTGTGGTTCGTACGTTGGACTGCGTGCGGCCAGCAGTAACAGCCTGGTTGATCAGGCCCTGATCCACCGGGAGGCCTGATCGTGGACCGGGCCGCGGGGGCGTTGATTCCCGGAATAACCTCCAGGTTTCCAGTAACAAACATATTTTGCTTTTATTGTAATGAACGCCTTAAATAATGTTTTAAGAAGATACGAAAGTTTTTGCTTTCTCTTAATAACCGGCATCCAAATAACTAACATTTATACAATTATTTTCTGCTGACAATGAGAACGTCTCTACCTCTTTATGTGTTATTTTATTGACACAAAAAGGCATGAAAAACACATACTGTCGAAGGTGATCACCTTACCTATAGATGGTTCTGGGATTATTGCCCCCGCGACACCGTCTCAGAACCGGCCTTCTGGGTGACATCCTGGTCAGTGTGAAAGGGAAAGAGACAGACAGATAGAGACCGAGAGAAAGAGAAAGAGAAAGGGATCCCTGAGCTAGTATCAGTCGAAGAGCCTAGGTATGCTTTCCATGGTTTCTTTAATGTGGTTATTCTTTTATTCCCATATATATATATATATATATATATATATATATATATATATATATATATATATATATATATATTCACGTATATATATATATATATATATATATATATATATATATATATATATATATATATATATATATATATATATATATATATATATATATATATATATATATATTATACACACACACACACACACAAACATTGTCTCTACGTCCACAGCAGGACTCGAACCTGCAAACTTTTTATCAGAGTACAGAGTACTTGACCTAGGAGCTAGACCCCAGATAAGTATGGGCGCCTAGCCGGAGCTAGACGATGTTTCCCCATCCTCCCGGGGCACTAGGCTTGTTTCCAAAGTTTTCATCAAATCCTGCCATGCCAATTTTTTATTTTTTTGCAGGATGTTCCACAGTGAATCTTACAAGAAATCTGACGGAAATAGAAATCCCTCACAACAACCACCACCACCAGAGCTGGGTCAAAAGTCTGACAACAAATACAGAACTAGTAGCTTTATTTTTAGAAGACACACGAGACCCATCGTATTTACTTGAATTAAACATCTCAGACACCTGGCACAACTTTATTGTAACACGATCAGTCAGTATAGTTTTTGTTTTGTTGTTTTAACAGTTAAATGTATAAAATGTTTTATGTCATAATGAATAATGTTAAATCATGATTTATGATTCGATACTATTTATTAGTTTTATTTCTCGTTGACATTTTCCCTCCATATTTTCAACTTATCTTTTATTTCGCTTTTTTTCCGTGCATCTTATTACCATATTCACGAAACAAATAATATAAATTTTATTTTTAAATAAAAATTCATACTCCTGCAGGTTGATGATAAGAACTTCTCCATTATCAGCGTGTTGGTCCCAGAGCTGGATATCAACTTTAGCCAAAAGTTCATTGCATTGCACCAAATATTATTAATCAGGAGCCACAATAACACTGTGCAATGGACCAACTGCTCGACTGATAACACTACAGGTAAGGTTTGTCGTCTCGCTCTCTCTCTCTTTCACACACACACACACACACACACACACACACACACACACACACACACACACACACACACACACACACACACAAACGCGTTTACATGAGTACATAAAATAGAAGCATAAAAACGCCAAATATTTAATTTGAAACAATTAACTTAAAATTATTTTAACATGTTAGAAGCACAAGTCGTTGTATACAGACTGTGTATTCAATAAGATTATACTAAAATTCTTATTTTTTTCTTTTGGATTAACTTTTTTTCACTTAATTTTGTGAGGCATTAAACCCATCTTTGAAATGTGAATCTCATCAAAGAATCTTAATAATAATAATAATAATAATAATAATAATAATAATAATAATAATAATAATAATAATTATTATTATTATTATTATTATTATTATTATTCCTAAAACTGGTAATACTAATAAAATTATTAACAATAAAATTAGTAGTAAAATATTTCTAATAATAATAATAATAATAATAATAGTAATAATTATTATTATTATTATTATTATTATTATTATTATTATTATTATTATTATTATTATAATTATTATTGCAATAATAATTAATGTTATTGTAATAATATTCATCAATCACATTATTTTATTTTTGAAGTGCATTTGAATTTTTATCATTGACTATATATCTTCTACTTCTCAGTGGATACAACAATCCTAACACCACCATCAATGGATACAACAGTCTCGACGCCACCATCAACATCAACATGTCCACCACAATCAACTCACCATCCTTTATTCCTGGCTAGTGTTGTACTGTTCTTCATATTAATTGTGGTCGTCTGGTTTTACGTCTTCATCACCTGGCGTATCCACAACCAGCTGTTACCAGAGAGAGGTGAGAGTAGTCTTATGTTACTGTTGGTGAGAAAGTTGGGCAGTTCTAGATCACAACTTGGTGTAGGTCGGGCGATGTGTTGGGTCACTAGTGGAATGATTGGTATCAAGGATTTTGTCAAAAACTGGTAACATGCTTCTGTCTTTTCTGCAGGCAGTAATTCTGGTCAAGAAGAAGAGCTTACAACTTACGAGGAGTGGAATGAAAGCTGGCAGATATACTCACAACTGTGAAAACAATATGTACGGTGCAGATCAGGAGAGTAGTTAAGCAGAGAAACTCATTGGTTCACAGCCATAAAAAATCAAAGTTCTATCCCCAGACCTGGAAATTATGTGGGAAAGGTTTCCTTACATAACTGCTGACCTTGCCTACCCAATAAAAAAGTAGTACTATGCATTAGAAAAGTGTTGTTAGAGGTATAAAGGGAAAAATTAGCTATGCACCTTAAAAGATCTTGATATTAACCCCTTTCGTTTTTCGTGACACATTAATATAGCTTTGCGCTTAGGGTTCTGCCGTACTACTACACGAGCCCATTACACTTCGATTAGTAAATATTTGCCTAGATATGAGGGAAAGGGTCTGTCCGGTGAGTGTGCACCATATAAAAGAAAATCTTGGCCCACATAGTGCATGATAGAAACAACAAAACTTTGACCATGTGTATGGTTTCAAATAACTTTGCGGTGTATTTTTTAATGTTTTTTTTATGGCTTTATTCTTAGTTTCTTGGTATCATTTGACAGGCTGGAAGGTATATTTGGACACTGGAAGTAGCTGTAAACTGAGCTCACCGCAGCAGAAATATAAATTTTTGTCAATATTCTAGAGTATACCAATCATGTCACTTATCTAATGTGTAATACTTGTCCAACTGGCTGGACTAATATGTTTTTGCTACTGCAGTGACATTTACGTAATTACTATTACAATGATGCAGTTGCCTGCATAACGGTAAATCTACTACTTATTAAATAATAAAATCAATAAACTTAAAAACATAAACATGAAATATGCATCACCATTAACTTGCAGTCGTAGCCGTAGACACATCCACTTGCACGCATCGAGACAGTGATTAGAAAGAGCTCACAACCAATCACAGCAACAAGCAGTTAACAGTTACACACGCTGAGGAAGAGATGATTCATGTGTTATTTTTGTAACTATTAGCGTTAGCTATTTGGTTAAATTTAGAGTGTTTGAAAAGTGTTTTAGCATCATTTCACGTAAATTTAGTGTGTGTTATAGGAGTCTTTTTTTCCAGAAACTAGCCCGTCAAAACTGGGAGGCGTCTTCGACACTGGAGCATCTTGTTCACTGTAAAATATTTTAGATGATGAATTAGTGATATCCTTAGAGTTTATATTAGCTCCAGTTCCTTGAATTAAAGTTTTTCCAGACTTATATTACATATTTCGTCAAAATTAAATTCTCTTAATAACAAAAAAAGGCACAATACCGTGACTGGAACGATACACAAATAACCAGCACATGGAAGAGAGAGAACTTACGACGACGTTTCGGTCCGACTTGGACCATTTACAAAGTGACTTTGTAAATGGTCCAAGTCGCACCGAAACGTCGTCGTAAGCTCCTGTCTTCTATGTGCGGGTTATCTGTGTATGGAATTCTATTTTTCGCATTATATTTTTACTTATTGTATGTATATATTACAAGATTCAAAGAATGAAATGTAGTTAATGTTGTCCATAGACTTGCATCAACACTCGTGGTCTTAATCTTATTTGTACTTAAGGAATACTTATCTCTCTCTCTAATCTCGACCTTATTCCATTTGCCTATAAAGTGTATTATTCATATATAATCTTGTTATTAATTAATTCATTTGTGTGTGATTTCATTCTAATCCTGAGCTTAATTCCACATAAGATGTACTATTAATAACGACCTTTTATTGAACATATTTATTAAATGTTAAATTTAGATATACTGTCTTGAGTGATTTCATTGTTTCATTAAATACTTATCTCCTGCCTCTAGAATATTATTGTAAGTTCTTATCTGTAGTGTAACCGGACCACATAAATGAATTTAAGGAAATTCTTAAAGAGTAATCTGACAACTGTTGTGGCGTTAGGTATTCTGTCGTTTTTATACACAGACTTAAGCATATGCAAAACACATGTAAATTTTTATTACTGTAGTAAGCATAAATAACACGCATACAAAGTTTTGCAATCTTTTATTTACATAACAAACATTTATGTACAAAATAGTATCATTTCAAGATTACATATTTAAACATTAGTAAAATATATGTTTTACATTTTTTCAAAGGGAATGTGACATACATGATATATATAATGTTACACAAAACAATACATACTAGCTAAGACTTCTACATCTTGGGGATATATCAGGGTGACCGGAACCTAATGAATTAGTGATGCCTATGACTGACCTTTTATCATCAAAGGTAGACAATCTAATAATTTCAGCTTTGTGTAATTTTTTTCAGAAACTGGTCATTGGTAGCTTTAGAGAAAGCTTTTTCATTATTTATATAACCTTATTTGTCCCCATACTTTGAAATATTAACTAACAATTTCCTATAAATGACATTATTAGTCTCAACTTCAAAGCTCTGGACTTAATGGAACATTAAGTATCGCTTCTCTGTTCGATATTAGTTCTTATAAACCATTCTAAAAATTTATTCTGCTCCTAAACATATACTTCGTGAGTCTTCTCTACCTCTAGTCCATTATCCATCAATAACCAACAAATCTAGACTCACTAAATACTTTTTTTGTGGCAAATGACTAAGCATAGCATTAGATCGATTATATTATTAATGGATAAGTTAATTCCTTACACAAATACCTTAATAGTTTTAAATTCAAGTTTAAAATAAAGCCCCAGTGACTGTGAGTACTTGTTTAAATTTTTTTTTAATCCTGTATACACGATGGAATCAGACTCAGTTGAATGTACATAATCCGTTGGGTCAACTTATAGCCAATAAGATTTTTATGGAAATTTTGATGTGAAATCGTATGATGGGGAATATAATTTAAACCCCTTGTACTTTCAACACGGTTATTTGATCCATTTTGGCATAAATATCAACTCAGAAACTAATGCCAATATTGAGTGCAAATTCCCCACCCATGTGAGCACTTCATATTTTACAACATTGAAATCATTGGGTTTGGAGAGTGAACATGTCATTATTTATGAGACTTTTGTGGCCAATAGAACAGTAATAGGAGTTGACATGTGAAGAGAAGGACTGAAAGACGCTTTAACTGTTAAGAAAAATGGAAATTTGTGTATGTCATTAATATTTGGCACTCCCAAAGCAGAGAACAGAATATATCTCTTGTTGGGTGAAATTAACTCCATTATCAATATAAGCATTAATAGAACAGTAACTCATTAGCGCTTTTAAAGCTGATCCTTTTGCTAACGGTCATCACATTCTTCTCCCAACTTCCGGTATTATTTAGTAGTTGTGACATGTATGGAAACAGGAAAGCGTCTCCTATCTTGGTCACACGATAACCCGCTCGATGATTAAGCATTCGCTGACGTGTCCTATCTAAATTTTCCTTCTCTACGGAATAACAAAGAATAAAATATAATGATAATGTTTTGTTCGTTACAAAACGGAAAAGTATATCCTGACGCGAGTGTTTGCACATGCACCTACTCTACGTACTTAACTAAATATATATACACAAATTGACGAGCTGCAAATTATAGGTACAAAGGATTACTCAAAAAATTACTTGATAAATGATTAATAACAATATATTAACATTAAATGCAAAAATAGTCATATATTAATGAATATTATAAAACATAAGCACAGGTGCTCATTCAACGTATGCAAAATAATAAATGGATGATAATAACATATACTTATAAAATGAAGACTAGTAATTTCTCAATAAAACTGATGTGCAGTCATGTGTAAATCTGGTATCCGGTTCCGCAACTCTTGGCGTTGATACTACCCGTAACGCAGGCACTCCTAGTAATGCTGCAGGACAGTGTTCCAGTGTCTTCTCCATTATTTTATTATTTCATTTACGTAAAGTGTTAAACCCGTGTGGGTTATGTAGCGTAGAAGCACGAAGGCTCGAAACTCCAGCTTCTAATCGAGAAACTCAAATCCTAGTGCCATAGCGAAGATTTTCCTTCCTTTGTGACAGACGTTCCTGGAGGTATTGACGAGTCACAGCAGTAGTCGACGGAGACGCTGGAGGTGCTCTTGAAGATTACTGAAGAACAATTTGCTAGGTCATGGCTTCAGGCGGTGTAATGAAGATTGTCACTATGTGGCTAGTCGGTGTCGTCCATCTTACCTCAGGCAAAAGTAGTGATATTAAAGGTAACGTATACTTAAATCATTATTCTGCTTTCTTAATGGGACTTTATGCCTCTGGACTACACGAGGGTCATTAACGCTGCATTAAGGATTAAATTAACCTCTTAGCAGGCATATGCTGAGAGAAAAGCACCCCTTAGTACATACCGCCTGTACACTATTTTGTTTCACATATACAGTACACTACAGAGGCTAGTGTGAGATGGTAATGTTGATATAGTAACTAGTGTGACAACGTAATATTGATAAAATCAACAGTGTGATAAGATAATATTTTGACAAGTTATTTTCCTGGCAATTGGAAGCTCTCCTTTTATTTAAAGTAATTCAGTGAAAAGATGAATTATGGAATTAAACATTATCATATCAGCTCCAAACTTTAGCATATGTGATAGGAAATATAATTTGATCAAAATCACTCACACGTTGCTTGAGATCAATTTTCACAATACACATTATTACCTAATTTTGTACTTAAGTATTGTTCCTGTAATAGTTTTATTAACTAGTTTCGTAATAAATTGTTCCTGCTATAATAGGTAGTTTAATTAACTTGTTTATTAACTAGTTTCTTAATGAATTCTTCCTGCTATAATAGTTTAATTAACTAGTTTTATTAACTAGTTTTGTGGTAAAATATTACGTATATATAAGCTAGTTTTATTTACTTACATGTATTTTTTCAGAGTCCTTGGTTAAATTGTTTACAAATATAGTAGTTACTATTGATTAAACATATTTCTTTTATTTTATTGTAATAAACGCTTTAAATTATGTTTTAAAAAGAGACGATGGTTTTTGTTTTCTTAATATTGGCATCAAAATAGCTGACGTTATTTATACAATTACTTTTTGCTTACAATAAGAACTTCCCAGCTCTTTATGTGTCATTTTGTTGAGCGACGCAAAAATTCATGGAAAAACACAATGTCGGCCTACCTGTAGATAGTTCTGGGATCATTGCCCCCCGCGGCTCAGTCTTAGATCCAGCTTCCTGGTTGGCATCTTGGTCAGTCAGATTATTAGTGCTTAGAGCATGTTCTTTCACTTGTGCGTAACGCTGTGAGATTAAGAGAGAGACAGAACGAAAGAGAGACAGAAACAGAGAACGAAATAGAGACAGAGACAGACAACCCAAGCATAATATCTAGAAAGAGTGTCTAACCATGCTTTTCATGGTTTCTTATAAAAATGTAATGAGGTTATTGTTTTATTCTCATACATTTATTTGTGAATGCAGCTTAATGTGTTCACATCGTTTCACTCATGGCAACGCTGTGAGTGGAAAGAGAGATAGAGAGAGCGAGGAAGAGAGAAAGAGACAGAGAGCCGAGCTAGTATCTTGTAAGAAATTCTAACCATATATTCCATGGTTTAAAAAATGTAATGGATTATTCTTTTAGTGTCATTCATTAATTTACGTGTATAGCTTAATGTGTTCACATTGCTACCTATTAAGCCACTTGTCACTGTTCTCTGATGAAGTGACGTACTCTGGTGTGTGATGATTCACTTGTCTTCTAACATTTCACAAATTTCCTTGATGGCAAAAGAGGATAAGGAATGGATTCTCAAGGATATTTACTGTATATACTGTATATATATATATATATATATATATATATATATATATATATATATATATATATATACAAATATATATATATTTTTATTTTATTATCACACCGGCCGATTCCCACCAAGGCAGGGTGGCCCGAAAAAGAAAAACTTTCACCATCATTCACTCCATCACTGTCTTGCCAGAAGGGTGCTTTACACTACAGTTTTTAAACTGCAACATTAACACCCCTCCTTCAGAGTGCAGGCACTGTACTTCCCATCTCCAGGACTCAAGTCCGGCCTGCCGGTTTCCCTGAATCCCTTCATAAATGTTACTTTGCTCACACTCCAACAGCACGTCAAGTATTAAAAACCATTTGTCTCCATTCACTCCTATCAAACACGCTCACGCATGCCTGCTGGAAGTCCAAGCCCCTCGCACACAAAACCTCCTTTACCCCCTCCCTCCAACCCTTCCTAGGCCGACCCCTACCCCGCCTTCCTTCCACTACAGACTGATACACTCTTGAAGTCATTCTGTTTCGCTCCATTCTCTCTACATGTCCGAACCACCTCAACAACCCTTCCTCAGCCCTCTGGACAACAGTTTTGGTAATCCCGCACCTCCTCCTAACTTCCAAACTACGAATTCTCTGCATTATATTCACACCACACATTGCCCTCAGACATGACATCTCCACTGCCTCCAGCCTTCTCCTCGCTGCAACATTCATCACCCACGCTTCACACCCATATAAGAGCGTTGGTAAAACTATACTCTCATACATTCCCCTCTTTGCCTCCAAGGACAAAGTTCTTTGTCTCCACAGACTCCTAAGTGCACCACTCACTCTTTTTCCCTCATCAATTCTATGATTCACCTCATCCTTCATAGACCCATCCGCTGACACGTCCACTCCCAAATATCTGAATACGTTCACCTCCTCCATACTCTCTCCCTCCAATCTGATATTCAATCTTTCATCACCTAATCTTTTTGTTATCCTCATAACCTTACTCTTTCCTGTATTCACCTTTAATTTTCTTCTTTTGCACACCCTACCAAATTCATCCACCAATCTCTGCAACTTCTCTTCAGAATCTCCCAAGAGCACAGTGTCATCAGCAAAGAGCAGCTGTGACAACTCCCACTTTGTGTGTGATTCTTTATCTTTTAACTCCACGCCTCTTGCCAAGACCCTCGCATTTACTTCTCTTACAACCCCATCTATAAATATATTAAACAACCACGGTGACATCACACATCCTTGTCTAAGGCCTACTTTTACTGGGAAAAAATTTCCCTCTTTCCTACATACTCTAACTTGAGCCTCACTATCCTCGTAAAAACTCTTCACTGCTTTCAGTAACCTACCTCCTACACCATACACTTGCAACATCTGCCACATTGCCCCCCTATCCACCCTGTCATACGCCTTTTCCAAATCCATAAATGCCACAAAGACCTCTTTAGCCTTATCTAAATACTGTTCACTTATATGTTTCACTGTAAACACCTGGTCCACACACCCCCTACCTTTCCTAAAGCCTCCTTGTTCATCTGCTATCCTATTCTCTGTCTTACTCTTAATTCTTTCAATTATAACTCTACCATACACTTTACCAGGTACACTCAACAGACTTATCCCCCTATAATTTTTGCACTCTCTTTTATCCCCTTTGCCTTTATACAAAGGAACTATGCATGCTCTCTGCCAATCCCTAGGTACCTTACCCTCTTCCATACATTTATTAAATAATTGCACCAACCACTCCAAAACTATATCCCCACCTGCTTTTAACATTTCTATCTTTATCCCATCAATCCCGGCTGCCTTACCCCCTTTCATTTTACCTACTGCCTCACGAACTTCCCCCACACTCACAACTGGCTCTTCCTCACTCCTACAAGATGTTATTCCTCCTTGCCCTATACACGAAATCACAGCTTCCCTATCTTCATCAACATTTAACAATTCCTCAAAATATTCCTTCCATCTTCCCAATACCTCTAACTCTCCATTTAATAACTCTCCTCTCCTATTTTTAACTGACAAATCCATTTGTTCTCTAGGCTTTCTTAACTTGTTAATCTCACTCCAAAACTTTTTCTTATTTTCAACAAAATTTGTTGATAACATCTCACCCACTCTCTCATTTGCTCTCTTTTTACATTGCTTCACCACTCTCTTAACTTCTCTCTTTTTCTCCATATACTCTTCCCTCCTTGCATCACTTCTACTTTGTAAAAACTTCTCATATGCTAACTTTTTCTCCCTTACTACTCTCTTTACATCATCATTCCACCAATCGCTCCTCTTCCCTCCTGCACCCACTTTCCTGTAACCACAAACTTCTGCTGAACACTCTAACACTACATTTTTAAACCTACCCCATACCTCTTCGACCCCATTGCCTATGCTCTCATTAGCCCATCTATCCTCCAATAGCTGTTTATATCTTACCCTAACTGCCTCCTCTTTTAGTTTATAAACCTTCACCTCTCTCTTCCCTGATGCTTCTATTCTCCTTGTATCCCATCTACCTTTTACTCTCAGTGTAGCTACAACTAGAAAGTGATCTGATATATCTGTGGCCCCTCTATAAACATGTACATCCTGAAGTCTACTCAACAGTCTTTTATCTACCAATACATAATCCAACAAACTACTGTCATTTCGCCCTACATCATATCGTGTATACTTATTTATCCTCTTTTTCTTAAAATATGTATTACCTATAACTAAACCCCTTTCTATACAAAGTTCAATCAAAGGGCTCCCATTATCATTTACACCTGGCACCCCAAACTTACCTACCACACCCTCTCTAAAAGTTTCTCCTACTTTAGCATTCAAGTCCCCTACCACAATTACTCTCTCTCTCTCCTCTACATTCCTCTCTTCTCCAGGTGCATACACGCTTATTATGACCCACTTCTCGCATCCAACCTTTACTTTAATCCACATAATTCTTGAATTTACACATTCATATTCTCTTTTCTCCTTCCATAACTGATCATTTAACATTACTGCTACCCCTTCCTTTGCTCTAACTCTCTCAGATACTCCAGATTTAATCCCATTTATTTCCCCCCACTGAAACTCTCCTACCCCCTTCAGCTTTGTTTCGCTTAGGGCCAGGACATCCAACTTCTTTTCATTCATAACATCAGCAATCATCTGTTTCTTGTCATCCGCACTACATCCACGCACATTTAAGCAACCCAGTTTTATAAAGTTTTTCTTCTTCTCTTTTTTAGTAATTGTATACAGGAGAAGGGGTTACTAGCCCATTGCTCCCGGCATTTTAGTCGCCTCATACGACACGCATGGCTTACGGAGGAAAGATTCTTTTCCACTTCCCCATGGACAATAGAAGAAATAAAAAAGAACAAGAGCTATTTAGAAAAAGGAGAAAAACCTAGATGTATGTATATATATATATGCATGTGCGTGTTTGTGAAGTGTGACCAAAGTGTAAGTAGGAGTAGCAAGATATCCCTGTTATCTTAGCGTGTTTATGAGACAGAAAAAGAAACCAGCAATCCTACCATCATGCAAGACAGTTACAGGTTTTTGTTTCACAGTCATCTGGCAGGACGGTAGTACTTCCCTGGGTGGTTGCTGTCTACCAACCTACTACCTAGAATATATATATATATATATATATATATATATATATATATATATATATATATATATATATATATATATATATATATATATATATATATATAATATAATATATATATATATATATATATATATATATATATATATATATATATATATATATATATATATATATATATATATATATATATATGTATATATATGCAATAGGATCACAGTGAACAGGTGATTTCAAAATATGCAAAACAACCACTCTGAAAGAATAGAGAAATTCCAAGCGCTTTCGTGACTACTCACATTATCAAGGAACTATGAAAGTGAAGCATCCAAGGAAGCTATATAAGGGGTCCGGCCAGCACCTCACTATCAGATCCCACAACGGTTAAACACTTGACGCGCGGCGAGCCAACTTGAATACTTCCTTTGCACAACTCACCCCCAAGCTATTCTACAAATTCGTAAAATTGGAAAATTAAATAGCTTAGCCCATTCTATAAACTTTACTGTAGAGTTTGAAGAAAATAACTCATTGCCTTTTCTAGATGTTTTAATTATTAAGGGTAATAATGAATTCAAATTTAAAATTTACAGAAAACCTACAAATAACTGTTCCTATGTCCACTATTATTCCTCGCATCAAGATAGAGTCAAACTGTCTGTTTTCTCATCAATGTTTTTGAGAGCTTTACGAATTTGTAATCCTGAGTTCATAGATGAGGAAATATCCAAAATTTATGAAATAGGTAATGATTTAAAATACCCAAGAAATGTAATTGATAATCTTTTAAAGTTGCTAGAAACACTTTTTATAATCCAAAAAGGGGCAACCAGCCTTATTCAACTAAAAATATGTTGGTTCTCCCTTACCATGAAAACTTGGTTGATATGCCTTCTCTTCTTAAGACTTTTAATATTAAAGTTGTATTCAAAAATCTTGATACAGTAAAAAAACTTTTGATAAAGAATTCCCCCCAAAATGCTGATGGATGTGTCTATAAGATTCCTTGTAAAATTTGCGATAAAGTTTATTACGGTCAAACTGGTAAAAATCTCGAACTAAGATTAAAACAACATAAATATAGCATTAGAACTGGACAAGATTCCAATGCTCTATTTATTCATGTAAGAGATTTTAACCATCCAATTGATTTTCAAAAAGTTGAGAAAGTAGTATCAAGCAAGTCCATGGTCGACAGGAATATAATTGAATCTTGTTTCATAAAAAGCAGTTTTGACAATAATATGAATATTTCCTTTGGTTTATATAAATTAGATCCATTTATAATTAATAGAATTTGGGAAGAATTTAATAATACACTGGACAAATAATTTTTAAATTTTCTTGGGTAGAATAGCTTGGGGGTGAGTTGTGCAAAGGACCTATCCAAGTTGGCTCGCCGCGCGTCACGTGTTTAACCGTTGTGGGATCTGATAATGAGGTGCTGGCCGGACCCCTTATATAGCTTCCTTGGATGCTTCACTTTCATAGTTCCTTGATAATGTGAGTAGTCACGAAAGCGCTTGGAATTTCTCTATTCTTTCAGAGTGGTTGTTTTGCATGTATATATACATATATGTATATATAAATATATACATATAATGTATATATATATATGTATATATGTATACATATATATATATATATATATAATGTATATATATATGTATATAATATATATATATATATATATATATATATATATATATATATATATATATATATATAATATACATAATATATATATATGTATATATATATATATATATATATATATATATATATATATATATATATATATATATATATATATATATATATATATATATATATATATATATACACCTCTATAGCTGGAATGGGGACCCTCATCCTCAGAGAAGACAATAAACGTACCTCAGAGAAAACTCAAGGTTCTCCCCGGAGCTGTTTGAATATTTTCTTCTCCTACCACCCCCTATATATTTTTTATTCTATGTGAACATTTATTAATAAACAAAATACATTTACAGGAAAAAACATAAACATGAATACAATGGCACAATGTATCAAAGATGATGAATTTCCTCCAGCTCCTCCGAGGCTGGACGTGAGCCAAGTATGCAGCAAGCATTTCCCCTCTGGATGGCGACGCTGAGGCGCTGGAACATGAAAGTGGCTGCCCTTGGGTCCCTGGTGGTGTCGATGAGTCTGGAACCCAATTCTTTAAGGAAACGTGTGGCATTTTTTCCCCATGATCCCAAGGTCTCTGATCCCACTGGGACAAATTGATACTGTTGGCTAATGTCCCTGTACTTGCTGATCTTGTACTCCTCCCTGTGGTCAGCAGCTCCTCCCTGTCGCCCCACACTGTGATGGATATAGGTGTCAGCCAGTGTGGACACACAGGTATAGTCCCATGCTAAGAGCTTGCCATTCTTCCAAGGATAGATGGTGATCCCGTCGGGGCGGTTTGCTGGGTTGTGGGTATTGTTTGCTGCAAGTGATCGTGGCTCCCTCTCGGCAGGGCATCCAGCTGTAGCAAGGGTTCTCTTAATGATGTCGTTGACCTCATTGTGTCTTGCATGCCAGCCCTTGGTTTTGGAACAGTTAAGACAATGTAGACCGTATTGGTCTGCTTGCACTTCGCCGCAAATACACATATATTCTGTGTGAACTGGGGCAGCAAGGCGCAGAGCCACTGCAATACGGAGGGTCTTAGGGTCGAGTCGCGTTCCCATTGCCGATATGGGAACTGTTTGGAGGAAGTCCCCGGAGTGAGGTGCACTCACAGCCTGGAAACGGGCAATCTCCCTATCTGATGTTGCATATGCGCATATATGTATATATATATATATATATATATATATATATATATATATATATATATATATATATATATATATATATATATATATATATATATATATATATATATATACATGTATATATATTTACATATATATATAATATATATATTTATATATATATATATATAAATATATATATTTATATATATATATATATATATGTATATATATATATTATATATATATATATATATATATATATATATATATATATATATATATATATATATATATATATATATATATATATATATATATATATATATATACATATATATGCGCATATGCAAAACAACAACTGGGGGAGTTGAATGATAGAGCTGAGGATTCATGTAACCTGTTCACCATCAGCTAAGAACACTTTAATTCCTTAAAATGCTGATAAAATTAAACTTTCAGCGTTTATTTACTGAGAAAACAAAATCTTTTCACGTATATACAGTAAATATCCTTCTGAATCCATTCCTTATCCTCTTTTGAAAAAGGGGTGTTAATGTTGCAGTTTAAAAACTGTAGTGTAAAGCAATCTTCTGGCAAGACAGTGATAGAGTAAATGATGGTGAAAGGTTTTCTTTTTCGGGCCACCCTGCCTATGTGGGAATCGGCCAGTGTGTTAATAAAAATAATATAAATATATATATATATATATATATATAGAGAGAGAGAGAGAGAGAGAGCAATGAAACAAGGAAACAAGTGGTTTTGAATCATTTACCAAACTGCGGCAGGCCAGGATTCGACCCCACGACACAATGTCCCGCCACAAGAGGCCACACAATGTACACGTCGCCCTACCATCTCAGCTGTCGATCGATGCCTCAGATGGTAGGGTGTGACATGTACATTGTGTGGCCTCTTGAGGCGGGACAGTGTGTCTTGGTGTCGATTCCTGGCCGGCCGCAGTTTGGTAAATTATATATATATATATATATATATATATATATATATATATATATATATATATATATATATATATATATATATATATATATATATATATATATATTTATATATATATATATAAATATATATATATATATATATATATATATATATATATATATATATATATATATATATATATATATATATATATATATATATATATATATATATATATATATATATGCAAAACAACCACTCTGAAAGAATAGTGAAATTCCAAGCGCTTCGTGACTACTCACATTATCAAGGAACTATGAAAGTAAAGCATCCAAGGAAGCTATATAAGGGGTCTGGCCAGCACCTCACTATTAGATCCCACAACGGTTAAACACCTGACGCGCGCCGACCCAACTTGGATAGGTCCTTTGCACAACTCACCCCACAAACTATTCTACCCAAGAAAATTTAAAAATTATTTGTCCAGTGTATTTTCTTGGGTAGAATAGTTTGTGGGGTGAGTTGTGCAAAGGACCTATCCAAGTTGGGTCGGCGCGCGTCAGGTGTTTAACCGTTGTGGGATCTAATAGTGAGGTGCTGGCTAGACCCCTTATATAGCTTCCTTGGATGCTTTACTTTCATAGTTCCTTGATAATGTGAGTAGTCACGAAAGCGCTTGGAATTTATCTATACTTTCAGAGTGGTTGTTTTGCATATTCTGAAATCACCTGTTTACTGTGATCTTATTGCATATCTATATATATATATATATATATATATATATATATATATATATATATATATATATATATATATATATATATATATATATATATATATATATAGGTAGGTAGTAGGTTGGTATACAGCAACCACCCAGGATGACTGTTTCACAGTCATCCTGCCAGATGACTGTGAAACAGAAACCTGTAACTGTTTTGCATGATGGTAGGATTGCTGGTTTCTTTTTCTGTCTCATAAACACGCTAGATAACAGGGATATCTTGCTACTCCTACTTACACTTTGGTCACACTTCACAGACACGCACATGCATATATATATACATATATCTAGGTTTTTTTCTCCTTTTTCTAATTAGCTCTTGTTCTTCTTTATTTCTTCTATTGTCCATGGGGAAATGGAAAAGAATCTTTCCTCCGTAAGCCATGCGTGTCGTATGAGGCGACTAAAATGCCGGGAGCAATGGGCTAGTAACCCCTTCTCCTGTAGACATTTACTAAAAAAGAGAAGAAGTAAAACTTTATAAAACTGGGATGCTTGAATGTGCGTGGATGTAGTGCGGATGACAAGAAACAGATGATTGCTGATGTTATGAATGAAAAGAAGTTGGATGTCCTGGCCCTAAGCGAAACAAAGCTGAAGGGGGTAGGGGAGTTTCGGTGGGGGGAAATAAATGGGATTAAATCTGGAGTATCTGAGAGAGTTAGAGCAAAGGAAGGGGTAGCAGTAATGTTGAAGGATCAGTTATGGAAGGAGAAAAGAGAATATGAATGTGTAAATTCAAGAATTATGTGGATTAAAATAAATTTGGATGCGAAAAGAGGGTCATAATAAGCGTGTATGCACCTGGAGAAGAGAGGAATGTAGAGGAGAGAGAGAGTTTTTGGGAGATGTTAAGTGAATGTATAGGAGCCTTTGAACCAGGTGAGAGAGTAATTGTGGTAGGGGACCTGAATGCTAAAGTAGGAAAAACTTTTAGAGAGGGTGTGGTAGGTAAGTTTGGAGTGCCAGGTGTAAATGATAATAAGGGCCCCTTGATTGAACTTTGTATAGAAAGGGGTTTAGTTATTGGTAATACATTTTAAGAAAAAGAGGATAAATAAGTATACAAGATATGATGTAGGGCGAAATGACAGTAGTTTGTTGGATTATGTATTGGTAGATAAAAGACTGTTGAGTAGACTTCGGGATGCACATGTTTATAGAGGGGCCACAGATATATCAGATCACTTTCTAGTTGTAGCTACACTGAGAGTAAAAGGAAGATGGGATACAAGGAGAATAGAAGCATCAAAATATTCCCTCCATCTTCCCAATACCTCTAACTCTCCATTTAATAACTCTCCTCTCCTATTTTTAACTGACAAATCCATTTGTTCTCTAGGCTTTCTTAACTTGTTAATCTCACTCCAAAACTTTTTCTTATTTTCAACAAAATTTGTTGATAACATCTCACCCGCTCTCTCATTTGCTCTCTTTTTACATTGCTTCACCACTCTCTTAATCTCTCTCTTTTTCTCCATATGCTCTTCCCTCCTTGCATCACTTCTACTTTGTAAAAACTTCTCATATGCTAACTTTTTCTCCCTTACTACTCTCTTTACATCATCATTCCACCAATCGCTCCTCTTCCCTCCCGCACCCACTTTCCTGTAACCACAAACTTCTGCTGAACACTCTAACACTACATTTTTAAACCTACCTCATACCTCTTCGACCCCATTGCCTATGCTCTCATTAGCCCATCTATCCTCCAATAGCTAAACGTTTATATCTTACCCTAAATGTAGTGTTAGAGTGTTCAGCAGAAGTTTGTGGTTACAGAAAAGTGGGTGCGGGAGGGAAGAGGAGCGATTGGTGGAATGATAATGTAAAGAGAGTAGTAAGGGAGAAAAAGTTAGCATATGAGAAGTTTTTACAAAGTAGAAGTGATGCAAGGAGGGAAGAGTATATGGAGAAAAAGAGAGAGGTTAAGAGAGTGGTGAAGCAATGTAAAAAGAGAGCAAATGAGAGAGCAGGTGAGATGTTATCAACAAATTTTGTTGAAAATAAGAAAAAGTTTTGGAGTGAGATTAACAAGTTAAGAAAGCCTAGAGAACAAATGGATTTGTCAGTTAAAAATTTGAGAAGAGAGTTATTAAATGGAGAGTTAGAGGTATTGGGAAGATGGAGGGAATATTTTGAGGAATTGTTAAATGTTGATGAAGATAGGGAAGCTGTGATTTCGTGTATAGGGCAAGGAGGAATAACATCTTGTAGGAGTAAGGAAGAGCCAGTTGTGAGTGTGGGAGAAGTTCGTGAGGCAGTAGGTAAAATGAAAGGGGGTAAGGCAGCCGGGATTGATGGGATAAAGATAGAAATGTTAAAAGCAGGTGGGAATATAGTTTTGGAGTGGTTGGTGCAATTATTTAATAAATGTATGGAAGAGGGTAAGGTACCTAGGGATTGGCAGAGAGCATGCATAGTTCCTTTGTATAAAAGCAAAGGGGACAAAAGAGAGTGCAAAAATTATAGGGGGATAAGTCTGTTGAGTATACCTGGTAAAGTGTATGGTAGAGTTATTATTGAAAGAATTAAGAGTAAGACGGAGAATAGGATAGCAGATGAACTAGGAGGCTTTAGGAAAGGTAGGGGGTGTGTGGACCAGGTGTTTACAGTGAAACATATAAGTGAACAGTATTTAGATAAGGCTAAAGAGGTCTTTGTGGCATTTATGGATTTGGAAAAGGCGTATGACAGGGTGGATAGGGGGGCAATGTGGCAGATGTTGCAGGTGTATGGTGTAGGAGGTAGGTTACTGAAAGCAGTGAAGAGTTTTTACGAGGATAGTGAGACTCAAGTTAGAGTATGTAGGAAAGAGGGAAATTATTTCCCAGTAAAAGTAGGCCTTAGACAAGGATGTGTGATGTCACCGTGGTTGTTTAATATATTTATAGATGGGGTTGTAAGAGAAGTAAATGCGAGGGTCTTGGCAAGAGGCGTGGAGTTAAAAGATAAAGAATCACACATAAAGTGGGAGTTGTCACAGTTGCTCTTTGCTGATGACACTGTGCTCTTGGGAGATTCTGAAGAGAAGTTGCAGAGATTGGTAGATGAATTTGATAGGGTGTGCAAAAGAAGAAAATTAAAAGTGAATACAGGAAAGAGTAAGGTTATGAGGATAACAAAAAGATTAGGTGATGAAAGATTGGATATCAGATTGGAGGGAGAGAGTATGGAGGAGGTGAATGTATTCAGATATTTGGGAGTGGACGTGTCAGCGGATGGGTCTATGAAAGATGAGGTGAATCATAGAATTGATGAGGGGGAAAGGGGTGAGTGGTGCACTTAGGAGTCTGTGGAGACAAAGAACTTTGTCCTTGGAGCCAAATAGGGGAATGTATGAGAGTATAGTTTTACCAACGCTCTTATATGGGTGTGAAGCATGGGTGATGAATGATGCAGCGAGGAGAAGGCTGGAGGCAGTGGAGATGTCATGTCTGAGGGCAATGTGTGGTGTGAATATAATGCAGAGAATTCGTAGTTTGGAAGTTAGGAGGAGGTGCGGGATTACCAAAACTGTTGTCCAGAGGGCTGAGGAAGGGTTGTTGAGGTGATTCGGACATGTAGAGAGAATGGAGCGAAACAGAATGACTTCAAGAGTGTATCAGTCTGTAGTGGAAGGAAGGCGGGGTAGGGGTCGGCCTAGGAAAGGTTGAAGGGAGGGGGTAAAGGAGGTTTTGTGTGCGAGGGGCTTGGACTTCCAGCAGGCATGCGTGAGCGTGTTTGATAGGAGTGAATGGAGACAAATGGTTTTTAATACCTGACGTGCTGTTGGAGTGTGAGCAAAGTAACATTTATAAAGGGGTTCAGGGAAACCGGCAGGCCGGACTTGAGTCCTGGAGATGGGAAGTACAGTGCCTGCACTCTGAAGGAGGGGTGTTAATGTTGCAGTTTAAAAACTGTAGTGTAAAGCACCCTTCTGGCAAGACAGTGATGGAGTGAATGATGGTGAAAGTTTTTCTTTTTCGGGCCACCCTGCCTTGGTGGGAACCGGCCAGTGTGATGATAATAATATATACACACACACATATATATATATATATATATATATATATATATATATATATATATATATATATATATATATATATATGTGTATATATATATATATATATATATATATATATATATATATATATATATATATATATATATGTATATATATATATATATATATATATATATATATATATATATATATATATATATATATATATGTGTGTGTGTGTGTGTGTGTGTGTGTGTGTGTGTGTGTGTGTGTGTGTGTGTGTGGAGGTACCACCTCTATAACTGGTTCTCCTCGGAGCTGTTTGAATATTTTCTTCTCCTACCACCCCCTATATTTTATATTCTATGGGAAAATTTATTAATAGACAGAATACATTTATAGAAAACACAAACATGAATACAGTGGTACAATATATCAAAGTTTATGAATTTCCTCCAGCTCCTCCGAAGTTGGACGCACGCCAAGTATGCAGCAAGCATTTTACCTTTGGATGGCCACGCTGAGGCGCTGGAACATAAAGTGGCTGCCCTTGGGTCCCTGGTGGTGTCGATGAGTCAGAAACCCAATTCTTTAAGGAAACGTGGAGTATTTTTTTCCCCATGATCCCAAGGTCTCTGATCCCACTAGGACAAATTGATCCCTGTACTTGCTGATCTTGTACTCCTCCCTGTGATCAGCAGCTCCTCCCTGTTGCCCGACACTGTGATGGATGTCGGTGTCAGCCAGCGTCGAATATGTAAAAAGAGAGAGTGCATTGGACAAGTGAAGTGGCAGCAGCAGCAACACTAACAGCAAATGGCATGCCTGAGCTTACAATGCCCTCCGACCTCGGCCCAAAGCCGGGGTGTGGTTCGAAAAGGATCCTGTAGTGCTTGCTGCCTTTGCACTTCCTGACATCGATTTGTGCTATACAACTGCCAGACCCTTCGAGCACAGTGTGGGCTGGGTTTGTGGTAGCCCAAGGTGCCTAGCTTCTATCTCCGAGCCCTGTGGGGGCGGGGAATGGGGCTAGTCCCTGAAGAAGAGGAATTACTTGTACCTCCTCCCATGGCAGATATTGCTCAGAGACACTCCCTCAACAGGGAGCCAAGACCGGGCCACCTCTTGGAAAAGGTCCGGGCTGGGCAGTTATACCGGCGAATTTAGAAAAGAACAGAATAGGTAAAACTGCTCAATTAGCAAGAACTCATTTAAAATTCAGCCCTTTCTAAAAAATTTCTCTTATACTTTTAATGATTTATTTTTTTCATTTATATTAATGTAAAAATTAATAATTTTGTACCAAAAGAATCTTAGGAAACTTACCTAACCTTATTATAACAACTGCAATTTAATTTACCCTAATATAACTAAATATATTTTAGATAAGTTTACAATGCTTTAATAATAAACAAGCACAATGTATTTTTTTCGTTAGGTTCAGAATGATTTTTGGGAAATAATCTCATACATAAATATTCGCTTGCCTTATTCGGCAAGAAGAGCGTTGCTATTTTAGCCAAAATCGCACAACACATATGTTATAACAGTAATAATAATATTAAAATAATAATAATAAAATAATAATAATAATAATATAAAAATATTAATAATAATATATAACACTGCATTGCTGTTAAATGTGGAAAAAAAAAGTTGACAAATAATTATTTCGTTTTAATAGTTCTCAGTTTCTTACATATCAACAGATACTTTTTTTTCAGAATGTATCACAGAGAATCTTTCAGAAGATCGGAAGATAATACACATCCCTAACAACACCAACCACCACAAGAGCTGGGTCAAGCATAACACAACAAATGCACTCCTTGAAGTGGCGTTTCCGTCTCCACAAGGAACATATAATATTGCGTATACAGTTCACTTTAACATCCCAGACGTCTGGCACAACTTTATTGTAACTCGCTCAGTCAGTACATAGTTGTTATGTTGTAGTTTTAACAGTTAAATGTATAAAATGTTTGATGTCATGATGAATAATGTTTAATTATGTTGTGTATTTATATATATAGAGAAAAAACATCATTTATGCTTCGATAATATTCCTTCGATTTATTTCTTTTTGCCATTTTCCCCTCCATATTTTCAACTTATTTTTTATTTCGTTTTTTTCCGTGATGCTTCTTTTTTTCTAAACATCAATTTTACCATATTAATGAAATAAATAATGCATTATTTATTTTTAAGTATAATAACATACGATTGCAGGTTGATGATGAAAACTTCTCCATTATCACCGTGTTGGTCCCGGAGCTGGACATCAACTGTAGCCAAAAGTTAACTACTTTCAACCAAACACTTTACCTCAGGAGTCACAACAACACTGTACAGTGGACCAACTGCTTGACTGATAACACCACAGGTGAGGTTTGTTGTCACGCTCACACACACACACACACACACACACACACACACACACACACACACACACACACACACACACACACACACACACACACACACACACACACACACACACACACACACACACACACACACACACACACACACACACTTTAGTCCCGGAGCTCAGGGGAATGCCCTACGAAGAAACGTTGAGGGAAATCGGCCTGACGACACTGGAGGCCAGAGGGTCAGGGAAGACATGATAACGACATACAAAATGCTGCGTGGAATAGATAAGGTGGACGGAGACAGGATGTTCCAGAGATGAGACACAGAACCAAGGGGTCCCAATCGAAAGCTGAAGACTCAGACGAGTCACAGGGTTGTTAGGAAGTATTTCTTCAGTCATAGAGTTGTCAGGAAGTGGAAGAGTCTAGCTTTAAGACGAGGTATTGCAAAGCTCAGGGAGCAGAGAGAGAGAGAGGACCTAGTAGCGATCAGTGAAGAGGCGGGGCCAGGAGCTGAGTCTCGACCCCTGCAACCACAATTAGGTGAGTACACACACACACACACACACACACACACACACACACACACACACACACACACACACACACACACACACACACACACACACACACTCACACACGCAAACAAACAAACAAACAGGCTCCACTTAGCTACAGAAAGATGTTTACTATACTTTCCCCACAAATCTGGGACAACAGCTAGAAAAGCTGTCATGAATAATATGGAAAAATCTACACTGTATCAAGAACAGTAAGAAACAAGGAAGATATTTCGACGAGAAGTGTGACAAGTGGGGTTCCACAAGGATAAGTACAAGGACCAATGATGAGTATGAGAAAAACAATCACTCACAGGTGTTCCTATTTTTAAATGTGAAACTCTTAAGAAAAATACAATTAGAGTAGATCAAAAAAGACTGGACAAGCTGCCGGACTAGTGTGAGATATAGCTTTTTAAATTTAACCCCAGCCAATGCATAGTTATGAAAAATGGAGAAAGGCATAGATGACCAAAAGTAAAGTACAGGCTTGGGAAACAAAAACTGCAGATCTCTAATAGAGAAGCACCTTAGAGTGAACATAATCACAAGCGTTCACTCTGGAAATGCATCACCCTAATAACAGATGCAGCAAACGCAAGGCTCAGCAAATTTAAGAGTAGGTTTCAGGAACCTCAACGAGGAGGCATTCAGGCCCCTTTATACATTATAT
Source organism: Cherax quadricarinatus (assembly GCF_038502225.1). Lineage (NCBI taxonomy): Eukaryota > Metazoa > Arthropoda > Malacostraca > Decapoda > Parastacidae > Cherax > Cherax quadricarinatus. The sequence continues at coordinate 18,688,790 of NC_091307.1, forward strand.
GTCAAACTCATCTTGAAGTAAGCAACTCTAGTATGGAACACGTATCTGATAAACAGATAAAGCATATAAAGCAGCAGGAAAATGTGCGGGGGTTTGCTTCAACGCTGATACCCCAGTGCTGAAGGGTATCAGCTATGGGGAAAGGTTAGAAGAACTGAACCTGACGACATTACAAGACAGAAAGACCAGACGTGATATGATTATGACGTAGAAAATACTGAGAGAAACTGACAGGGTGAACAAGGCAAGTCTGTTTAAGAGGCGGATCTAAGGTGCACGAGGGCACTGCTGGAACATAAAATACAGATTGATGAGAGGGATCTTCGGAGACACTTCTTTAGCCTTAGAGTGGTCAGGAAGTGGTACGACCTAGACGCTGAAGTGGTAGAGGCGGATTCATACACAACTCTAAGAATAAGTATGACAGAGCTCAAGTAGCCAGGTAAGATAGTGAACCAAGTAACCACCAGGAGAGAGGAATAGGCAGGAACCGAGACACGACCCCTGCAATCATATACAAGTGAGCACACACACACATGGGCTGTGACTCGACCCTTGCAACCACATATAAGTTAGTCAAACAAACACACAAACGCGCTTACATGAGTACATAAAACAGAAGCACAAGAACGCAAAATATATAATTTAAAACAACTAACTTAAAATGATTTTAACATGTTACAAGCACATGTCGTGATGTACTGACTGTGTAATTTTTTCGGATTACTGTCTTTGAGTATGGCTGTGAAAGGTTTAGGAGGAGTCTAGTATAAATACTTCCTCATTAGATAAGGTGAAATCTGAAATGTGAATCTCATCTAAGAATCTTTATAATAATGATGATACTTATATAGTAATAATATAATAGTAATAATAATCCTAATATTATTAGCAGTAGTATACTATTATTATTCTTATTCTTATTATTATTTCTAAAACTGAAACTTATGATACTAATAAAATTATTAAAAACAATAAAATTGGTAATAAAAATATTTCTAATAATAATAATAATTATTATTAATATTCGTCAATCACATTATTTCATTTCTGAAGTGCGTTTGAATTTTTAGCATTGAACATGTATCTTCTACTTCCCAGTAGATGCAATAGACTCAACACCACCACCAGTGGATACAACAGTCTCAACACCACCACCAGTGGATACATCAGTCTCAACACCACCACCAGTGGATACAACAGTCTCAACACCACCACCAGTGGATACATCAGTCTCAACACCACCACCAGTGGATACAACAGTCTCAACACCACCACCAGTGGATACAACAGTCTCAACACCACCACCAGTGGATACATCAGTCTCAACACCACCACCAGTGGATACATCAGTCTCAACACCACCACCAGTGGATACAACAGTCTCAACACCACCACCAGTGGATACAACAGTCTCAACACCACCACCAGTGGATACATCAGTCTCAACACCACCACCAGTGGATACAACAGTCTCAACACCACCACCAGTGGATACAACAGTCTCAACACCACCACCAGTGGATACAACAGTCTCAACACCACCACCAGTGGATACAACAGTCTCAACACCACCACCAGTGGATACAACAGTCTCAACACCACCATCAGTGGATACAACAGTCTCAACACCACCATCAGTGGATACTACAGTCTCAACACCACCATCAGTGGATACAACAGTCTCAACACCACCATCAACATCAACACGCCCACCACAGTCAACTTACCATCCTATATTTTTGGCTGTTGTTGTACTGTTTTTCATATTAGTTGTGGTCGTCTGTATTTTTGTCTTCATAACTTTGCGTATACTCAACCGGCTGTTTCTAGAGAGAGGTGAGAGTATCTTATGCTACTGTTGGTGAGAGAGTTGGGGAGTTCTAAGCTACAACTTTCTGTGGGTCGGGTGTTGGGTCACTAGTGATATAATTGGTACCACGGATTTTGTCAGTAACTGGTAACATACTTCTTTTTTTTTTCTCCAGGCCCTAATGCTAGTCAAGAGGAAGAGCTTAGAATTTACGAGGAGTGGAATGAAAACTGGCAGGTGCACTCACAACTGTGAAAACAATATGTACAGTGCAGGAGTGAGGAGTAGCCAAGTGGAGAAACTCATCGGTTCACAACTTTAAAATATCAAGGTTCTGTCACGAAACCTGGGAATTATGTGGGAAAGTTTTCCTATCATAACCGCTGACCCTGTCTGCCTAAAAAAAATTGTATTACGCATTAAAGAAATGTTAGTGGTGGAATACAGGGAAAACTAGCTATTCCAATGTGTTAGAAATTGCAGCCCAGCAGGAAGGGAAAATTAGCTACGACAATATGTTAGAACTTGCCGCCCAGCAGGAAGTCCTATTATAGACAAAATGTCAATGTGACACTGGTGTGAGTTACCCACGTACAATTTACCTTACTAAAGAAAATTTATTTTTATAACTATTGCAAAATATTGTTCGTATCTGTTTCGCTCAACTTTTTCAGTTGTAGTAGTTATTATTATTATTATTATTATTATTATTATTTCAAAGAGTAGTTAGTATCATTATCATTAATAAAATTATTAGTATTAGTAGTGGTACTAGTAGTAGAAATAGTAGTAGTAGTAGTAGTGGTGGTACTAGCAGAAGTAGTTGTATTCATTAATAGTGTTGATTAAGTCGTTTTTGTTCGGACAAGTGTGTTTACTGTGACTTATATGATCATATTTACAATCATTACCTCTTTACATAAGTACACTTGGTATATATCTTTCCTGGTGAGCTTATCTCACTTGATATGTCTGCATGAATAACAACACTGCATTTTCACGTGGGAGTTTACTAAATCTTATTAAGCCCAAATTAAGCATTTAAAGTATTTTTTATTGGTAGTGAACTGGTAACATGAGTAGTAGAGAATGTACCTCTATAGAGAATCCTTTTACAGAGAATAGGGTAAATCACGCCATAAAGAATACTGTAAGTCACGCTATGGAGAGCTCAATTTCTCTGGATCTTTTTTTTTCCTTTTTCCCTAAGATACTTATTATATTTTACTCTTTTTCATTATGTATTAGTTCTTATAAACGATTCTAAAACTTTGCTGTGCTCATAAACATACACTTCGTGAGTCTTCTCTATCTCTAGTCCAATAACCAACAATAACTGCAACAAATCTAAACTCACTAAATACTTTTTCTGTGGCAAATGACTAGCGACCAATTTGGTTTTGGATTTCAGTAACTTTTTGCCCTGGGATTCTAGAACAGTTTAATAATAAAGCGATAGCATGTTTTCTGTTATAGTCGTATGTGAAAGTAACAAAGGAAGATCATCTATGCGCCTAACCACATCGGCCTTTACCACTGAATCAAGTACAGCTGCAAGGCACACCTACGAGATATTAAAAGTTAACCAGAATTACTGAATTTTGGATACAACGCTCTGAAATTGTGGAACTGGATATAAATA
>NC_091307.1:18697244-18704744 GCF_038502225.1 Cherax quadricarinatus
AAGAAATATTTTGAATTTCTTTCAATTTCACTAATAGCTTTAAGCTCCTCCTGCCTCTCCTGGTTCCTGTAAGAGTCATTTAGCTTAAGTTCGATAGTTTCCACTTCCCTGGTCAGCGCCTCCTTTCATGTATCAGATATTCTAGCACTCCTGAGGAGCTCAGTGACTCTTCGTCGTCTTCTGTAGAGGGAGCGTCTTTTTCTCTCCAGTTTACTCCTGCTCTTCTTCTTTCTTTGGGGAATATGCCTAGAACATGCTTCGGCTACCAAGAAGTTGATCCTTTCAAGGCACTGGTTTGGATCCATGTCATTTAAGACATCTTCCCAACATGTTTCGTTTAGGACATGGTTTACCTGGTCCCAGTTGATGTTCTTGTTGTTGAAATTGTATTTTGTGAAGACACCTTCACAGGTACATGCATTCTGCTGTTCAGGACCCCTATGCATGTACGTCTGGACTTCGATTAGATTGTGATCGGAATTAGTTGTTTTTGATATTCTTATGTCTCTTATCAGGTCTTCATTATTTGTGAAGATAAGGTCAAGTGTGTTTTCTAGTCTTGTTGGCTCCACTATCTGCTGGCTTAAGGTGTGTTTTTCGCAGAGACTTAGTAGCTCTTGTGTGTGTGACCTTTCATCTGCGCTACCTCCGGGGATTCTTTCAGCTATAACATTATTTGCTTCATTCTTCCATTTTGTATGCCTTAGGTTGAAATCACCAAGCAGTAAGATGTTTGGGGATGGAGCTGGAAGGTTTTCCAAACAGGAAGGAAGGAAGGAAGGGGCAAGGGAGGTTTTGTGGGTGAGGGGCTTGGACTTCCAGCATGCGTGCATGAGCGTGTTCGATAGGAGTGAATGGAGATGAATGGTATTTGGGACAAATGGTTTTTAATACTTGACGTGCTGTTGGAGTGTGAGCAAAGTAACATTTATGAAGGGATTCAGGGAAACCGGCAGGCCGGACTTGAGTCCTGGGGATGGGAAGTACAGTGCCTGCACCCTGAAGGAGGGGTGTTAACGTTGCAGTTTAAAAACTGTAGTGTAAAGCACCCTTCTGGCAAGACAGCGATGGAGTGAATGATGGTGAAAGTTTTCTTTTTCGGGCCACCCTGCCTTGGTGGGAATCGGCCAGTGTGATAATAATAATAATAATAATATATATATATATATATATATATATATATATATATATATATATATATATATATATATATATATATATATATATATATATATATATATACATATATATATACATATATATGTGTGTGTGTGTGTGTGTGTGTAATAAGATCACAGTAAACAGGTGATTTCAGAATATGCAAAACAACCACTGTCAAAGAATAGAAAAATTCCAATCGCTTTCGTGACTACTCACATTATCAAGGAACAATGATTGTTCATTGTTCCTTGATAATATATATATATATATATATATATATATATATATATATATATATATATATATATATATATATATATATATATATATATATACATATATATATATATATAAATATATATATATATATATATATATATATATATATATATATATATATATATATATATATATATATATATATATATATATATATATATATATATATATATATATATATATGTATATATATATAAGGACTCTGGTTATTAGAAGGAAGGGCATAAGATAAACTTGAGTACATTAACGATGATTATGCAAGGCTGAGGAAATTCTGCATGTGTGTTATACACCTGGAGCCATGTAGTCATTAGACTGCACGTAGAAGGCGTGTGGAGTGGCCAGCGAGGTACCCCGCTCTCACTCAGTTGGATTTTTTTTTTTTAACTTTTGAGTTAATTTTAGTCGTTGGCCTAGGTGGAGAAAATTCAGTGTAGCCGATTTCCGATAGTGCATCATCGACAAATGTAATACAATAACAGAAGTTCTCCACATCTAGTATCGGGCCCTTACTCAGACAGGATGGGACTTACACAGATGACAACAAGGAAATGAGTGAAATATTGAAATCCCAGTACGACTCTGTGTTTAGTGAACCACTAATCGGTCTGAGGATCGACGACCCAAATGAATGAGCCTCAAAACTCCATAAATGTATGCCAGATTTCCGACATTACCCTAAATCAGATAGATTTCGAAAAAGCCATTGACAACATGCCATTGACAACTCAGCCCCGGGCCCAGACTCATGGAACTCTGTTTTCATTAAGAACTGCAAGAAACCCCTCTCGCGTGCCCTAAGTACACTGTGGGGAGGAGCTTGGACATGGGTGAAATTCCACAGTCATTTAAGACAACGGATATAGCCCCACTCCATAAATGTGGCAGCAAAGCATTAGCTAAGAACTATAGACCAATAGCTCTGACGTCCCACATCATAAAAATCTTTGAAAGAGTGCTAAGAAGCAGGATTGCAAATCACCTGGATTCCCAAAATCTGCACAATCCAGGGCAACATGGGTTCAGGGCAGGTCGCTCCTGCCTCTCACAACTACTGTATCACTATGACATGGCATTGGATGCACTGGAAGAAAATCAGAATGCAGATGTAATATACACAGACTTTGCAAAAGCATTTGACAAATGCGATCATGGCGTAATAGCCCATAAAATACGTGCTAAAGGAATAACTGGGAAAGTGGGGACATGGATCTTCAACTTCCTAACAAATCGAACACAAAGAGTAGTTGTCAACAGAGTTAAATAGGAGGCTGCCATAGTGAAGAACTCTGTTCCACAAGGCACAGTACTCGCCCCCCATCTTATTCCTTATCCTCATATCAGACACAGACAGAGATATACACCACAGCACCGTATCATCCTTTGCGGATGATAATAGGATCTGCATGAGGCTGTCATCTGCTGAGGACGCGGTTAACCTCCAAGAAGATATAAACAAAGTTTTCCAGTGGGCAACGGTAAACAATATGATGTTCAATGAGGACAAATTCCAACTACTCCGTTATGGAAAACTGGAGGAGATAATAACTAGAACAGAGTATACTACTGACTCCGGCCATACAATAGAGCGGAAAAATAATGTAAGGGATCTGGGAGTAGTAATGTCTGAGGATCTCACTTTCAAGGATCACAACAGTGCCACAATCGCATGTGCAAAGAAAATGATAGGATGGATAATGAGAACTTTCAAACGAGAGATGCCAAGCCAATGATGATCCTTTTCAAATCACTTGTTCTCTCTAGGCTGGAATACTGCTGTACATTAACATCTCCATTCAAAGCAGGTGAAATCGCAGATCTAGAGAGTGTACAGAGATCCTTTACTGCACGTATAAGTTCTGTCAAGCACCTTAACTATTGGGAACGCTTGGAAGCACTTGATTTGTACTCGTTGGAACGCAGGAGGGAGAGATATATCATAATCTACACTTGGAAAATCTTGGAAGGAATGGTCCCAAATCTGCACACAGAAATCACTCCCTACGAAAGTAAAAGACTGGGCAGGCGATGCAAAATGCCCCCAATAAAAAGTAGGGGCTCCATTGGTACACTAAGGGAAAACACCATAAGTGTCCGGGGCCCAAAACTGTTCAACAGCCTCCCATCATGCATTAGGGGAATTGCCAATAAACCCCTGGCTGCCTTCAAGAGAGAGCTGGACAGATACCTAAAGTTAGTGCCGGATCAGCCGGGCTGTGGCTCGTACGTTGGACTGCGTGCGGCCAGCAGTAACAGCCTAGTTGATCTGGCCCTGATCCATCGGGAGGCCTGGTCATGGACCGAGCCGCTGGGGCGTTGATCCCCGGAATAACCTCCAGGTAATCCAGGTAACCAGGTACCTGCTGACTGCATATCTCGCATTAAATACGTTCTGTTGAAATCTGGCTTTATTGCTGCCAGCTTTTTTTTCTAGATAGGCAAACATGTGAGATGACAGAGAGCTTATCCAGAAAGAACCTAGAAGGCATGTAAATATTAAGGTCAATGAAGAATGAAAATGAAAAATGTAGAGGGAGCCCTTGATTGAATAAGACAGACGCCACGACGATTAACAAAAGAACATGACAAGAAATACACAGAAATACAGAACACAGATGAAAAAAGAGAACACGAAAATAATCAGAAGAGCTCAGCATGATTATACAAGGATACAAAGGGACGCAGAGTAGCATTTCAAAAAATGATATAGTACGGTTGACCGAAATAAAACAAAAACTGTTCTATGACCTCATACAAAGGAAGAAGTAAATAGAATAATGAGGCATTTATTAAGGAAGCAGTGAAGTTACTAAAATTTATTCTACCTAAGAAAGAGTTGGACACAAGAAATACAGCAGAACATAAACTCATATTTCTGAAAATAGAGTCGCACATATGTGGTATCCGGTTTCGCAATGCCAAGCGTTGCTAAACTGTCGGGGTACTAGCGGTAAAGCAAGCGCTCCTACTAATACTGTAGACTAGTGTTTCCTGTTTTCCCCATTATTATTATTATTATTATTATTATTATTATTATTATTATTATTATTATTATTATTATTATTATTATTATTATTATTATTATTTCATTTACGTGAAGCGCTAAACCCGTGTGGGCTATGTAGCGTAGAAGCACGAAGGCTCGAAACTCCAGCTTCTAATCGAGAAACTCAAATCTTAGTGTCGCAGCGAAGATTTTCCTTCTTCTATGACAGTCGTTGCTGGAGATATTGAGGAATCACAGTAGTCTGTGGAGACGCTCGAGTTGTTCTTGAAGATTACTGAAGAAAGAACAACTTGCTAGGTCATGGCTTCAGGCGGTGTCATGAAGATTGTCACGATGTGGCTAGTCGGTGTCGTCCATCTTACCTCAGGCCAAAATAGTGATACTGAAGGTAATGTATACTTAAATCATTATTCTACGTTCTTAATGGGACTTTATGCCTGTCGACTACACGAGGGTCATTAAGTCTGCATTCAGGATTAAATTAACCTTCCAGCAGGCATCTGCTGAGAGAAAAGCACCCCTTAGTACATACCTCCTGTACACTATTTTGTTTCACATATACAGTACACTACAGAGGCTAGTGTGAGATGGTAATGTTGATATAGTAACTAGTGTGACAACGTAATATTGATAAAATCAACAGTGTGATAAGATAATATTTTGACAAGTTATTTTCCTGGCAATTGGAAGCTCTCCTTTTATTTAAAGTAATTCAGTGAAAAGATGAATTATGGAATTAAACATTATCATATCAGCTCCAAACTTTAGCATATGTGATAGGAAATATAATTTGATCAAAATCACTCACACGTTGCTTGAGATCAATTTTCACAATACACATTATTACCTAATTTTGTACTTAAGTATTGTTCCTGTAATAGTTTTATTAACTAGTTTCGTAATAAATTGTTCCTACTATAATAGTTTAATTAACTAATTTTATTAACTAGTTTCGTGGTAATATATTACGTATATATAAGCTAGTTTTATTTACTTACATGTATTTTTTCAGAGTCCTTGGTTAAAGTGTTTACAAATATAGTAGTTACTATTGATTAAACATATTTATTTTATTTTATTGTAATAAACGTTTTAAATTATGTTTAAAAAAGAGACGATGGTTTTTGTTTTCTTAATATTGGCATCAAAATAGCTGACGTTATTTATACAATTACTTTTTGCTTACAATAAGAACTTCCCAGCTCTTTATGTGTCATTTTGTTGAGCGACGCAAAAATTCATGGAAAAACACAATGTCGGCCTACCTGTAGATAGTTCTGGGATCATTGCCCCCCGCGGCTCAGTCTTAGATCCAGCCTCCTGGTTGGCATCTTGGTCAGTCAGATTATTAGTGCTTAGAGCATGTTCTTTCACTTATGGCAACGCTGTGAGAGGAAAGAGAGACAGAGAGAACGAGAGAGAGAAAGAGAGAGAGAGAAAGAAACAGAGAGCCGAGCTATATATGTATATATATCTAGTAAGAAATTCTAACCATATATTCCATGGTTTAAAAAATGTAATGGGTTATTCTTATATTCCCATTCATTAATTTACGTGTATAGCTTAATGTGTTCACGTTGCTACATATTAAGCTACTTGTCACTGTTCTCTGATGAAGTGACGTACTCTGGTGTGTGATGATTCACTTGTCTTCTAACATTTCACAAATTTCCTTAATGGCAAAAGAAGAAAAGGGATGGATTCACAAGGATATTTACTGTATATACATCAAAAGATGTTTGTTTTCTCAGTAAATAAACGCTGAGAGTTTAATTTTATCAGGATTTTAAGGAATTAAAGTGTTCTTAGCTGAATGTGAACAGGTTTAATGAATCCTCAGCTCTATCATTCAACTTCCCCCGTGGTTGTTTTGCATATATATATATATATATATATATATATATATATATATATATATATATATATATATATATATATATATATATATATATATATATATATATATATATATATATATATATATATATCTATATCTTTCAACGAAATGGCCGTATCCCACCGAGGCAGGGTGGCCCAAAAAGAAGAAGGAAAGTTTCTCTTCATAAATTTAGTAACGTATACAGGAGAAGGGGTTATTAGCCCCTTGTTCCTGGCATATTAGTTGCCTCTTACCACACGCATGGCTTACGGAGGAAGAATTCTTTTCCACTTCCTCATGGAGATAAGAGGAAATAAACAAGAACAAGAACCAGTAAGAAAAAAGAAAACCCAGAGGGGAGTGTATATATATATGCTTGTACATGCATGTGTAGCGTGACCTAAGTTTAAGTAGAAGTAGTAAGAACATAAGAACATAAGAAAGGAGGAACACTGCAGTAGGCCTGTTGGCCCATACTAGGCAGGTCTTTCACAGATCCATTCCACTAATAGAATATTTGCCCTCATAAGAATATAAGAAATAAGGAATACCGCAACAGGCCCACTGGTCCATGCGAGGCAGCTCCAATTCTCCCCACCGGCTTAAGCCAATGCCTTGACCTAGTGAGGTCAGACACGTCACTTAAGGGAGGAGCACTGCATCCGACCTACTAGCTAGTCAGGTCCAACTCACACCCACCCACACCCACTCATGTATTTATCCAGCCTATTTTTAAAACTACACAATGTCTTAGAGTCTATGACGGCACTCAGGAGTTTGTTCCACTCATCTACAACTTTATTACCAAACCAGTACTTTCCTATATCCTTCATGAATCTGAATTTTTCTAATTTAAAGACATTGCTGCGAGTCCTGTCTATGTTCGATATTTTTAACACGCTATTTACGTCCCCTTTATTAATTCCTGTTTTCCATTTATACACCTCAAACATATCCCCCCTAATTCTACGCCTTTCTAGAGATTGCAGATTCAGGGCCCTCAGTCTTTCCTCATAGGGAAGATTTCTGATACATGGGATCAACTTTGTCATCCTGCTTTGTATGTTTTCCAGTGCAATTATGTCCATTCTGTAACACGGTCACCAAAACTGCGTACCTGTTTATGAGACAGAAAAAAAGATAGCAGCAACCCTACCATCATGTAAAACCATTA
>NC_091307.1:18709744-18727244 GCF_038502225.1 Cherax quadricarinatus
CTCTCTCCCTCTCCCTCTCTCTCTTCCTCTCTTCCTCTCTTACTCTCTCTCTTCCTCTTCTTTTCTCTCTCTCTTCCCTTGTCACTCCCCCCTCTCTCTTACCTTTTCCCTCTCTCAAAAAAATGGTTGGGACTCGCAGGAATCAGGGATCAGATGACAATGGTACTGGTAGGGAGGAATGGATGGAGGAACAGTGGAAAAGGATAGAGCAAGAATGGGAGAGAAAATTAGGAGAGCTTTCTGAAAAAATGGAGAAGGAGCTCTCTGTGGGAGGCACAAGTCGAAACTGCAGTAGCCAGGGTAAAGGTCCTAGAATTTGAGGTAAACACGCTGAAGCAAGTCTCAGGGGTAGTGACCAGAGAAGACACACCATACGATGATGAGAGGCTGAACAGGAAGGAAGGAGATATGAGTTATGCTAAGGTCATATCAGCCTGCAAAGAAGGGCCAGGGAGTGGATGGGAAGAGCAGATGGGTGCAGATGGAGAGGGAGATAGGTCGAATGCTGAGGCACAACCATGCTACCAAGAGCCACTGGAAAAATCAAGGGAGAATATGACCACATACAGACAGGAACCAGAGTCACAGAGGGAGAGGCAATGGGAGGAGGAAAGGGCAAAATCAGTGATTATCCATGAGCTTCGGGAGAGAGAGGAAAGGACACACACTGAAAGACGGCAGGAAGAAAGAAAGGAGATTGAGAAAATCATCACGGAAATAGGGGGAGAAGACATGGATGAGATTGTAAATTTTCAGAGAATAGGGGGATACTTGAAGGGGAGAAACCGACTGATCAAGCTGATTTCCAGGACAGAAACAGTGTGGAACAGGATCCTCCAAGAGAAACCACGGTTGAAAAGTTTGGAAGAGTACAAGAAGGTGTTCCTAGACAGAGACAGAACACAGAGAGAAAGCAGCTGAGGGAGAGGACAAAAAAGCAAAAGGAGCTAGGAAAGGAGACAAGGATGGAACCAGCAGAGGTCAGTCAGAGCAGAACAGAGCAGCAAGGGCAAGCACACACACAACTATCCTCAGAACCCCACAACCTATCACACCATCCCAACATACAATACAATCCATACCCACAGCTTCCACCCAACCCCCAACCATAGAACCCCACAGTATGCTACCAGGTCTCCCACCCTCACAGGCCCCCCAAACCACAGTGTTGGAAAGGAAACTGAAGGTATGGTACACAAACGCTGATGGAATAACAAACAAGTGGGAGGAGTGGCACGAAAGAGTCAAAGATGCATCACCAGACATCATAGCGATCACAGAAACCAAGCTTACAGGTATGATAACAGATGCCATCTTTCCAGCGGGATACCAGATCCTGAGAAAAGACAGAAGGAACAGGGGGGGTGGAGGAGTGGCATTGCTGATCAAACACCAATGGAATTTTGATGAGCTGGAGAGAGGAGACAGTGGAGAAGAAAGTGATTACATAGCAGGAACGCTTCACTCTGGTGGTCCCAAGGTGATAATTTCAGTGATGTATAACCCACCACAGAACAGCAGGAGGCCAAGGCAAGAGTATGACGAGAGCAATAGAGCGATGGTTGACACACTAGCTGCAGTGGCCAGAAGAGCTCATGCATGCAGGGCAAAGCTCCTGATCATGGGCGACTTTAACCACAAGGAGATCGAATGGGAGAACTTGGAGCCACATGGGGGCCAAGATACATGGAGGGCTAAGATGATGGAGGTGGTACTGGAAAACTTCATGTACCAACACGTAAGGGACACTACAAGAGAGAGAGGAGAGGATGAACCAGCAAGACTGGACTTAGTATTCACCTTGAGTAGTGCAGATATTGAGGGCATCACATATGAAAGACCCCTTGGGGCCAGCGATCATGTGGTTTTGAGCTTCGAATACACAGTAGAGCTACAAGTGGAGGGGGAAGCAGGAAGGCCAGGACAAATGAAACCAAACTACAGGAAAGGGGACTACACAGGAATGAGGAACTTCCTGAACGAGGTTCAGTGGGACAGAGAACTGGCAGGGAAGCCAGTTATTGAGATGATGGAATATGTAGCAACAATGTGCAAGGAGGCTGAGGAGAGGTTTGTACCCAAGGGTAACAAGAATAATGAAAAAGCCAGGATGAGCCCATGGTTCACCCAAAGATGCAAGGAGGCAAAAACCAAGTGTGCTAGGGAATGGAAGAAATATAGAAGGCAAAGAACCCAGGAGAATAAGGAGAGCAGTCGTAGAGCCAGAAACGAATATGCACAGATAAGAAGGGAGGCCCAACGTCAATATGAAAACGACATAGCAGCAAAAGCCAAATCTGACCCGAAGCTGTTATACAGCCACATCAGGAAGAAAACAACGGTTAAGGACCAGGTAATCATGCTAAGGAAGGAAGGAGGAGAGACAACAAGAAATGACCGTGAAGTATGTGAGGAACTCAACAAGAGATTCAAAGAAGTGTTCACAGAGGAGACAGAAGGGGCTCCAGAAAGACGGACAGGTGGGGTACACCACCATGTGCTGGACACAGTACACACAGCCGAGGAAGAAGTGAAGAGGCTTCTGAGTGAGCTAGATACCTCAAAGGCAATGGGGCCAGATAACATCTCTCCATGGGTCCTGAGAGAGGGAGCAGAGGTGCTATGTGTACCCCTAACAACAATATTCAATACATCTATCGAAACTGGGAGATTGCCTGAGGCATGGAAGACAGCAAATGTGGTCCCAATCTTTAAAAAAGGAGACAGACATGAAGCACTAAACTACAGACCAGTGTCACTGACATGTATAGCATGCAAAATCATGGAAAAGATTGTCAGGAGAAGAATGGTGGAACATCTAGAAAGGAATGATCTCATCACCAGCAGCCAACATGGTTTCAGAGATGGGAAATCCTGTGTCACAAACCTACTTGAGTTCTATGACATGGTGACAGCAGTAAGACAAGAGAGAGAGGGGTGGGTGGATTGCATTTTCTTGAACTGCAAGAAGGCTTTTGACACAGTACCACACAAGAGATTAGTGCAAAAACTGGAGGACCAAGCAGGGATAACAGGGAAGGCACTGCAATGGATCAGGGAATACTTGTCAGGAAGACAGCAGCGAGTAATGGTACGTGGCGAGGTGTCAGAGTGGGCACCTGTGACCAGCGGGGTCCCACAGGGGTCAGTCCTAGGACCAGTGCTGTTTCTGGTATTTGTGAACGACATGACGGAAGGAATAGACTCTGAGGTGTCCATGTTTGCAGATGACGTGAAGTTGATGAGAAGAATTCACTCGATCGAAGACCAGGCAGAACTACAAAGGGATCTGGACAGGCTGCAGACCTGGTCCAGCAATTGGCTCCTGGAGTTCAATCCCACCAAGTGCAAAGTCATGAAGATTGGGGAAAGGCAAAGAAGACCGCAGACGGAGTACAGTCTAGGGGGCCAGAGACTACAAACCTCAAGGAAAAAGATCTTGGGGTGAGTATAACACCAGGCACATCTCCTGAAGCGCACATCAACCAAATAACTGCTGCAGCATATGGGCTCCTAGCAAACCTCAGAACAGCATTCCGACATCTTAATAAAGAATCGTTCAGGACCCTGTACACCGTGTACGTTAGGCCCATATTGGAGTATGCGGCACCAGTTTGGAACCCACACGTAGCCAAGCACGTAAAGAAACTAGAGAAAGTGCAAAGGTTTGCAACAAGACTAGTCCCAGAGCTAAGAGTTATGTCCTACGAGGAGAGGTTAAGGGAAATCAACCTGACGACACTGGAGGACAGGAGAGATAGGGGGGACATGATAACGACGTACAAAATACTGAGAGGAATTGACAAGGTGGACAAAGACAGGATGTTCCAGAGATGGTACACAGTAACAAGGGGACACAGTTGGAAGTTGAAGACACAGATGAATCACAGGGATGTTAGGAAGTATTTCTTCAGCCACAGAGTAGTCAGTAAGTGGAACAGTTTGGGAAGCGATGTAGTGGAGGCAGGATCCATACAAAGCTTTAAGCAGAGGTATGATAAAGCTCACGGTTCAGGGAGAGTGACCTAGTAGCGATCAGTGAAGAGGCGGGGCCAGGAGCTCGGACTCGACCCCCGCAACCTCAACTAGGTGAGTACACACACACACACACACACACACACACACACACACACACACACACACACACACACACACACACACACACACACAACACGCACACACACATACATTCACACAAACAGGCTGCACTTAGCTACATAGGAGACTGTAAGATGTTTATTATACTTTCCCCACAAATCTAGAACAACTGCTAGAAAAGCTGTCACGAATAATATGGAAAATACTACACTGTATCAAAAACAGTAAGAAACAAGTAAGATATGTTGGCGAGAAGTGCGACAAGTGGGGTTCGACAAGGATCAGTACAAGGACCAATGCTGAGTATGTAGAAGACATGAGAAAAAGAAATCAGCCACAGGTGTTCGTGTTTTTACATGATGTGAAACTTTTAAGGAAAATACAATCAGGAGTAGATCAAAAAAGACTACAAATATATCTGGACAAACTGCCGGACAAGTGTGAGATATAGCTTTTAGAACTTAACTCCAGCAAATGCACATTTATGAAAATCGGAGAAAGGAATAAACGACTCAAAGTAAAGTACAGGCTTGGGAACAAAGACTGCAGATCTCTAACAGAGAAGCACCTTAGAGAGAGCATAATCACAAGCGTTCACTTTGGAAATGCATCACCCTAATAACAGCTGCAGCAAACGCGAGGCTCAGCAAATTTAAGAGTAGGTTTCAGGAACCTCAACGAGGAGGCATTCAGGCCCCTTTATACATTATATGTCAAACTCATCTTGAAGTAAGCAACTCTAGTATGGAACACGTATCTGATAAACAGATAAAGCATATAAAGCAGCAGGAAAAATGTGCAGGTTTTTGCTTCAACGCTGATACCTCAGAGCTGAAGGGTATCAGCTATGAGGAAAGGTTAGAAGAACTGAACCTGACGACATTACAAGACAGAAAGACCAGACGTGATATGATTACGACGAAGAAAATACTGAGAGGAACTGACAGGGAGAACAGGGCAAGTCTGTTTGAGAGGCGGATCTCAGGTACACGAGGGCACTGCTGGAACATAAAATACAGTTTGGTGAGAGGGATCTTCGGAGACACTTCTTTAGCCTTAGAGTGGTCAGGAAGTGGTACGACCTAGACGCTGAAGTGGTAGAGGCGGATTCATACACAACTCTAAGAATAAGTATGACAGAGCTCAAGTAGCCAGGTAAGATAGTGAACCAAGTAACCACCAGGAGAGAGGAATAGGCAGGAACCGAGACACGACCCCTGCAATCATATACAAGTGAGCACACACACACATGGGCTGTGACTCGACCCTTACAACCACATATAAGTTAGTCAAACACACACACACAAACGCATTTACATGAGTACATAAAACAGAAGCACAAAAACGCAAAATATTTAATTTAAAATAACTAACTTAAAATGATTTTAACATATTACACTGTGTATTTTTTTTTTTTGTTGTTGATTACTGTCTTTAAGTATGGCTGTGAAAGATTTAGGAGGAGTCCAGTATAAATATTTTCTCATTAGATAATGTGAAATCTGAAATGTGAATCTCATCTAAGAATCTTTATAATAATAATATTACTTATATAATAATAATATAATAGTAATAATAAATCCTATTATTATTAGTAGTCGTATACTATTATTATTATTATTATTATTATTATTATTATTATTATTATTATTATTATTATTATTATTATTATAACTAAAACTGATAATACTAATAAAATTATTAAAAACAATAAAATTGGTAATGAAAGTATTTCTAATAATAATAATTATTATTATTACTATTAATATTCGTCAACCACATTATTTCATTTCTGAAGTGCGTTTGAATTTTTAGCATTGAACATGTATCGTCTTCTTCCCGTGAATGCAATCGACTCAACACCACCATCAGTGGATACAACAGTCTCAACACCACCATCAACATCAACACGCCCACCACAGTCAACTTACCATCCTCTATTCCTGGCTGGTGTTGTACTGTTCTTCATATTAGTTGTGGTCGTCTGTATTTACGTCTTCATAAATTTGCGTATCCTCAACCAGCTGTTTCTAGAGAGAGGTGAGAGTATCTTATGTTCCTGTTGGTGAGAGAGTTGGGGAGTTCTAAGTCACAACTTGGGGTAGGTCGGGCGATGTGTTGGGTCACTAGTGATATGATTGGTAACAAGGATTTTTTCATTAACTAGTAACATACTTCTGTTTTTTCTCCAGGCCTTAATGCTGGTCAAGAGGAAGAGCTTAGAATTTACGAGGAGTGGAATGAAAACTGGCAGGTGCACTCACAACTGTGAAAACTGTACAGTGCAGGAGTGAGGAGTAGCTGTGGAGAAACTCATCGGTTCACAACTTTAAAATATCTAGGTTCTGTCACGGAACCTGGAAATTATGTGGAAAAGTTTTCCTATCATAACAGCTGACCCTGTTTACCTAAAAGAAACATTCTATTACGCATTAAAGAAATGTTGTTTGTAGTATACAGGAAAAAATAACTATTCCAATATGTTAGAACTTGCAGCCCAGCCGGAAGGAAAATTAGCTACCAAAAATTAGCAACCAAATCTTATAAGTATAGCATTAGGTCAATTATATTATAGATGTATTAGGTAATTCTTTCCACAGATGCTTTAATAGCTTTAAACTCAAGTTTGAAATAAAACCCCAATGGTTGTGAGTACTTGTTTAAAAAAGTCTTTTTGTATCCTATATACACGACGGAATCAGACTCAGTTGAATGTACATAATCCGTTGGATCAATTTATAGCCAATAAGATTTTTATGGTAATATTGATATGAAATCATATGATGGGGCAAATAATTTAAACCCCTTGTACTTTCAACACGATTATCTGATCCAGTTTTGGCGTAAATATCAACTCAAAAACTAATGCCAATACTGAATGCAAATTCCCCACCCATGTGAGCACTTTATATTTTACAACATTGAAATCATTGGGTTCGGAGAGTAAACATGTCATTATTTATGAGACTTTTGTGGCCAATAGAACAGAACAGAAATTTGTGCCTGTCATTAATATCTGACAATCCCAAAACAAGGAACAGAATATGTCTCTTGTTGGGTGAAATTAACTCCATTATCATTAAACACATTAATAGAACAGTAGCTCTTCAGCGCCTTTAATGCTGATCCATTTACTAATGTATCGACATATTCTTCTCTCTAGTATTATTTAGTAGTTGAGACATTTCTTGTATAGAAACAGGAAATCGTCTTCTATCTTGGTCATACGATAATCCGCTCGATAATTAAACATCCGCTGACGTGTCCTAGCTAAATTTTCCTTCTCTACGGAATAACAAAGAAGAAAATATGATGATAATGTTTCGTTCGTCACAAAACGGAAAAGTATATCCTGACGCGGGTGTTTGCACACGCACCTACTATAAATAATTAACTAAATAATACACAAATTGGTAAGCTGCAAAGTATAGGTACAAAGGAGAACTCAAAAAATTGTTTGTTAAATGATTACTAATAGTTGATTATTAAAGGCAAAAAAATCATATATTAATTAATACAATAAAACATAGGCACAGGAGCTCATTCCGCTTATGCAAAATAATAAATGGATGATAATAGCATATACTCTTAAAATGAAGAATAAAATTTATCAAAATTAATATGCATAAATGTGTAAACTGATGTCAGCTTGACAAACAAAATTCCTTCAACTTTTTACTACAGTTCAGGTTCAAATAAACTTCTGTAAAATGGCCATATAATATATTGATGTTACCCTAATTCTTAAAGTGACAGATTATTCATTATATACACATGTTGTAATGGTTGGTTTCTGTATTGGTATAAGGGTGATTAACACCCATAAAGGATGATTAAACCTCGTCTTCTTCTTACGAATATTCCAGATATATGAAACAGAATATATATATACATGTACATATATATATATATATATATATATATATATATATATATATATATATATATATATATATATATATATATATATATATATATATATATATATATATATATATATATATATATATATATATATATATATATATATATATATATATATATATATATATATATTATATATACATATATATATGTCGTGCCGAATAGGCAGAATTTGCCATCTTGGCTTAAATAGCAATGTTCATCTTGCCATATAGGACAAGTGAAAATTTGTGTATGCAATAATTTTGCCAAAATCATTCTGAACCTAACGAAAAAAATATATTTCACTGTGTTTGTTTAGTATTAAATTATTGTAAACAAATCTAAAATATATTTAGTTGGGTTAGGCTAAAATAAATTGTTCTTGTTATAATAAGGTTAGGTAAGTTTTCTAAGATTCTTTTGGTGCAAAATTATAAATTTTTACATTAACATTAATGAAAAAAATATATTTTAAAACGTACAAGAGAAAATTTCAGAAAGGACTTAATTTAAAATGAGTTCTTGCTAATTGACCAGTTTTACATATTCGGCACGACATATATATATATATATATATATATATATATATATATATATATATACGTATATATATATATATACGTATATATATATATATATATATATATATATATATATATATATATATATATATATATATATTATTTTTTTTTTTTTTTTTATCACACTGGCCGATTCCCACCAAGGCAGGGTGGCCCGAAAAAGAAAAACTTTCACCATCATTCACTCCATCACTGTCTTGCCAGAAGGGTGCTTTACACTACAGTTTTTAAACTGCAACATTAACACCCCTCCTTCAGAGTGCAGGCACTGTACTTCCCATCTCCAGGACTCAAGTCCGGCCTGCCGGTTTCCCTGAATCCCTTCATAAATGTTACTTTGCTCACACTCCAACAGCATGTCAAGTATTAAAAACCATTTGTCTCCATTCACTCCTATCAAACACGCTCACGCATGCCTGCTGGAAGTCCAAGCCCCTCGCACACAAAACCTCCTTTACCCCCTCCCTCCAACCCTTCCTAGGCCGACCCCTACCCCGCCTTCCTTCCACTACAGACTGATACACTCTTGAAGTCATTCTGTTTCGCTCCATTCTCTCTACATGTCCGAACCACCTCAACAACCCTTCCTCAGCCCTCTGGACAACAGTTTTGGTAATCCCGCACCTCCTCCTAACTTCCAAACTACGAATTCTCTGCATTATATTCACACCACACATTGCCCTCAGACATGACATCTCCACTGCCTCCAGCCTTCTCCTCGCTGCAACATTCATCACCCACGCTTCACACCCATATAAGAGCGTTGGTAAAACTATACTCTCATACATTCCCCTCTTTGCCTCCAAGGACAAAGTTCTTTGTCTCCACAGACTCCTAAGTGCACCACTCACTCTTTTTCCCTCATCAATTCTATGATTCACCTCATCTTTCATAGACCCATCCGCTGACACGTCCACTCCCAAATATCTGAATACGTTCACCTCCTCCATACTCTCTCCCTCCAATCTGATATTCAATCTTTCATCACCTAATCTTTTTGTTATCCTCATAACCTTACTCTTTCCTGTATTCACCTTTAATTTTCTTCTTTTGCACACCCTACCAAATTCATCCACCAATCTCTGCAACTTCTCTTCAGAATCTCCCAAGAGCACAGTGTCATCAGCAAAGAGCAGCTGTGACAACTCCCACTTTGTGTGTGATTCTTTATCTTTTAACTCCACGCCTCTTGCCAAGACCCTTGCAACATCTGCCACATTGCCCCCCTATCCACCCTGTCATACGCCTTTTCCAAATCCATAAATGCCACAAAGACCTCTTTAGCCTTATCTAAATACTGTTCACTTATATGTTTCACTGTAATCACCTGGTCCACACACCCCCTACCTTTCCTAAAGCCTCCTTGTTCATCTGCTATCCTATTCTCCGTCTTACTCTTAATTCTTTCAATTATAACTCTACCATACACCTTACCAGGTACACTCAACAGACTTATTCCCCTATAATTTTTGCACTCTCTTTTATCCCCTTTGCCTTTATACAAAGGAACTATGCATGCTCTCTGCCAGTCCCTAGGTACCTTACCCTCTTCCATACATTTATTAAATAACTGCACCAACCACTCCAAAACTATATCCCCACCTGCTTTTAACATTTCTATCTTTATCCCATCAATCCCGGCTGCCTTACCCCCTTTCATTTTACCTACTGCCTCACGAACTTCCCCCACACTCACAACTGGCTCTTCCTCACTCCTACAATATGTTATTCCTCCTTGCCCTATACACGAAATCACAGCTTCCCTATCTTCATCAACATTTAACAATTCCTCAAAATATTCCCTCCATCTTCCCAATACCTCTAACTCTCCATTTAATAACTCTCCTCTCCTATTTTTAACTGACAAATCCATTTGTTCTCTAGGCTTTCTTAACTTGTTAATCTCACTCCAAAACTTTTTCTTATTTTCAACAAAATTTGTTGATAACATCTCACCCACTCTCTCATTTGCTCTCTTTTTACATTGCTTCACCACTCTCTTAACTTCTCTCTTTTTCTCCATATACTCTTCCCTCCTTGCATCACTTCTACTTTGTAAAAACTTCTCATATGCTAACTTTTTCTCCCTTACTACTCTCTTTACATCATCATTCCACCAATCGCTCCTCTTCCCTCCTGCACCCACTTTCCTGTAACCACAAACTTCTGCTGAACACTCTAACACTACATTTTTAAACCTAGCCCATACCTCTTCGACCCCATTGCCTATGCTCTCATTAGCCCATCTATCCTCCAATAGCTGTTTATATCTTACCCTAACTGCCTCCTCTTTTAGTTTATAAACCTTCACCTCTCTCTTCCCTGATGCTTCTATTCTCCTTGTATCCCATCTACCTTTTACTCTCAGTGTAGCTACAACTAGAAAGTGATCTGATATATCTGTGGCCCCTCTATAAACATGTACATCCTGAAGTCTACTCAACAGTCTTTTATCTACCAATACATAATCCAACAAACTACTGTCATTTCGCCCTACATCATATCGTGTATACTTATTTATCCTCTTTTTCTTAAAATATGTATTACCTATAACTAAACCCCTTTCTATACAAAGTTCAATCAAAGGGCTCCCATTATCATTTACACCTGGCACCCCAAACTTACCTACCACACCCTCTCTAAAAGTTTCTCCTACTTTAGCATTCAGGTCCCCTACCACAATTACTCTCTCATTTGGTTCAAAGGCTCCTATACATTCACTTAACATCTCCCAAAATCTCTCTCTCTCCTCTGCATTCCTCTCTTCTCCAGGTGCATACACGCTTATTATGACCCACTTTTCGCATCCAACCTTTACTTTAATCCACATAATTCTTGAATTTACACATTCATATTCTCTTTTCTCCTTCCATAACTGATCATTTAACATTATTTATTATCACACTGGCCGATTCCCACCAAGGCAGGGTCGCCCGAAAAAGAAAAACTTTCACCATCATTCACTCCATCACTGTCTTGCCAGAAGGGTGCTTTACACTACAGTTTTTAAACTGCAACATTAACACCCCTCTTTCAGAGTGCAGACACTGTACTTCCCATCTCCAGGACTCAAGTCCGGCCTGCCGGTTTCCCTGAATCCCTTCATAAATGTTACTTTGCTCACACTCCAACAGCACGTCAAGTATTAAAAACCATTTGTCTCCTTTCACTCCTATCAAACACGCTCACGCATGCCTGCTGGAAGTCCAAGCCCCTCGAACACAAAACCTCCTTTACCCCCTCCCTCCAACCTTTCCAAGGCCGACCCCTACCCCGCCTTCCTTCCACTACAGACTGATACACTCTTGAAGCCACTCTGTTTCGCTCCATTCTCTCTACATGTCCGAACAACCTCAACAACCCTTCCTCAGCCCTCTGGACAACAGTTTTGGTAATCCCGCACCTCCTCCTAACTTCCAAACTACGAATTCTCTGCATTATATTCACACCATACATTGCCCTCAGACATGACACCTCCACTGCCTCCAGCCTTCTCCTCGCTGCAACATTCATCACCCATGCTTCACACCCATATAAGAGCGTTGGTAAAACTATACTCTCATACATTCCCCTCTTTGCCTCCAAGGACAAAGTTCTTTGTCTCCACAGACTCCTAAGTGCACCACTCACTCTTTTCCCCTCATCAATTCTATGATTCACCTCATCTTTCATAGACCCATCCGCTGACACGTCCACTCCCAAATATCTGAATACATTCACCTCCTCCATACTCTCTCCATCCAATCTAATATCCAATCTTTCATCACCTAATCTTTTTGTTATCCTCATAACCTTATTCTTTCTTGTATTCACTTTTAATTTTCTTCTTTTGCACACCCTTCCAAATTCATCCACCAATCTCTGCAACTTCTCTTCAGAATCTCCCAAGAGCACAGTGTCATCAGCAAAGAGCAACTGTGACAACTCCCACTTTATGTGTGATTCTTTATCTTTTAACTCCACGCCTCCATATATATATATATATATATATATATGTATGTATATATATATATATATATATATATATATATATATATATATATATATATATATATATATATATATATATATATATATATATATATATATATATATATATATATATATATATATATATATATATATATATATATATATATATAATATATATATATATATATATATATATATATATATATATATGTGTTCGTTTAGTATTAAATTTCTGTAAACAAATCTAAAATATATTTAGTTAAGTTAGGCTAAAATAAATTGTTCTTGTTATAATAAGGTTAGGTAAGTTTTCTAAGATTCTTTTGGTGCAAAATTAAAATTTTTAACATTAACATTAATGTCGTTCCGAATATGTAAAACTGGTCAATTAACAAGAACTCATTTAAAATTATGTCCTTTCTAAAATTTTCTCTTATACATTTAAAGATTTATTTTTTTCATTATTGTTAATGTAAAAAATTTTAATTTAGCTCCAAAAGAATCTTAGAAAACTTAACTAACCTTATTATAACAAGAACAATTTATTTTAGCCTAATCCAACTAAATATATTTTAGATTTGTTTACAGTAATTTAATACTAAACAAACACAGTGAATTTTTTTTTTTTCGTTAGGTTCAAAATGATTTTGGAGAAATTACTGCATACACAAATTTTCGCTTGTCTTATATGGCAAGATGAGCGTTGCTATTTAAGCCAAGATTGCAAGTTCTGCCTATTCGGCGCGACATATATATATATATATATATATATATATATATATATATATATATATATATATATATATATATATATATATATATATATATATATATATATATATATATATATATATATATGTGTGTGTGTGTGTGTGTGTGTGTGTGTGTGTGTGTGTCGTGCCGAATATGTAAAACTGGTCAGTTAGCAAGAACTCATTTAAAATTAAGTCCTTTCTAAAATTTTCTCTTATACGTTTAGAGATATATTTTTTTCATTAATGTTAATGTAAAAAAATTTAATTTTGCTCCAAAAGTATCTTAGAAAACTTACCTAACCTTATTATAACAAGAACAATTTATTTTAACCTAAACCCAACTAGATATATTTTAGATCTGTTTACAATAATTAAATACTAAACAAACACAGTGAAATATATATTGTTTTGTTAGGTTCAGAATGATTTTGGCGAAATTATTGCATACACAAATTTTCACTTGTCCTATATGGCAAGATGAACGTTGCTATTTAAGCCAAGATGGCAAGTTCTGCCTATTCGGCACGACATATATATATATATATATATATATATATATATATATATATATATATATATATTATTGTAACCACGAACGAGTGGTATTGATCAATAACAACACTGCACTAGCCAAGGACTCGAACCCATGCTGTTTTGGCCTGCCTCATGGTGGGCGAAAACACATGACGCCCTAATCCACTGGACCACATGATCCTTATGAGCAGCGCATCCAGCGGAACTGGATGTTATACTCGCTACCCAAGGACACACGATGGTGTGCATGACTCTAGGCTAATTTTATTCTAGTCCCTGTTTGATGTACTTGTAGAACGAGCAGTATTTTATATTATTGTAACCACGAACTGGTGTTTTCGCCCACCTTATTATAACAAGCGCAATTTTATTTAGCCTAATTCAACTAAATATATTTTAGATACTTTTACGATAAATTTGTAATGAACAAACACAATGAAATATTCTTTTTTTTTTGTTACGTTCAGAATGATTTTTGCGAAATTATTGAATATACAAATTTTCGCTTGCCTTATTCGGCAAGAAGAGCGTTGCCATTTAAGCCAAAATCGCAAGTTTTGCTTATTCGGCACGACATACATATACTATATATAAACTTGGACGAAGTGTTACTATAATGTTAAATTTTGCAAAATTAACAAAATTAGGACTCTAGTTATTAGAAGGACGGTTACATAATAAACTTGAGTACGTTAATGAAGATTATGCAAAGTTAAAAGAGATTCTACAGGTGTATCATACGTCTTTAGCCGTAGAGTCATTAGACTGGACGAAGAAGAAACCATACCACGGGAGGGATTAGAACCCACGATCAGAGTCATGAAACTCCAGACCGACTCTCAGATCGCGGGTTCTAACCCCGCCCGTGGTATGGTTTGTTTGCAGTCGTGTCATTAACGATTTCGTGAGTCATGTCGACGTAGAAGGCCTGACGAGTAGCCGGGGAGGAGCCCCGAACTCGCTCCAATAATTTTTTGTTTTTCACTCTCTAGTCAATTTTAGTCGGTCTAGGACCCTAGTTGGAGAAGATTCACTGATGCAGATTTGCGATAGTGCATCATAACACAATAATTGAAGTTCGCCGTGTACCTGCTGACTGGATATCTCGTCTGCTTTCATATATCAGTAATTATTGTAGATACATTATATATATATTCTGTGGATAACTGGCTTTATTCCTGTGAGATGATAGAGAGCCTATCCAAAAAGTGCCTGGAGCCACAGAAATATTTAGGTCAATAAAGGATGAAGGTGAAAAATGTAAAGTGAGCTTTTGATTGAATAAAGAAAAAGAAGCCAAAAAGGAGAAACAAAACAACATGACAAAAATACAGAACACAGATAACAAAAGAGAACAGTGAAGTTGTCAGAAGAGTTAAGCATGATAAGAAGGGACGCAGAGCAGCATTTCAAATATGATATAGCACGATTAGCTGAAATAGAAGAGAAACTGCTCCATGGCCTCATTCAGAGGAAATTAATAAAATAATAAGTAATAAGGCTGAAGAAAGAAGGAAGTGCGATAACTGAAAATTAGAGAATGAGAAATACTAAGAGATAAGCGCAAAATTTAAGGAGGTATTTATTAAGAAAGCAGTGATGTTACCAAAATAATATACTATACCTAACAGCTGTCCAACAGAAGTAATTGAATATCCACACATAGAGGGAGGAAGCGATCATGTTCCGAAAGAGTTGAAATACAGCAGAGTATCAATGCATATTCTCTAAAAGTAGAGTCGTAGATATCTGGTAACCGGCTTCACGATGCTTAGACTCTCTTATGTTCTGCGAGGCAGTAGCCCAGAGACAGGCGTTCCTAGTGATGCTGTAAGCGAGTGCCACTGTGACCTTGTAGGTTTAGCTCTTCTTTTTGATTATAATAATAATGTAGTCGAGTGTTCCAGTGTCTTCTCCATTATTATTATTATTATTATTTCATTTACGTGAAGCGCTAAACCCGTGTAGGTTAGTTAACATAGGAGAACAAAGGCTCGAAACTCAAGCTTCTAGTCGAGAAACTCAAATCCCGGTATCACAACGAAAGTTTTTCCTTCTGTGACAGACGTTGGTGGAAGTATTGAGGAATCACAGTAGTCGACGAAGACGCTGGAGGTGTTCTAGAAAACTGCTGTAGTAAGAACAGCCTGCAAGATCATGGCTTCAAGCAGTGTCGTGAAAATTATCACTATCTGGCTAGTTGGTTTCAGCCATCTTGCCTCAGGCCAGGACAATGATAATAAAGGTAATGTATATTTAAATCCTTAATCTGCTTTCTTAATAGGATTTAATGTCTGTCGACTACAGTAAGGTCATTAAGGCTGCACCGTAACCATATCACTATCAGAGTAGGTTACTTTAATCCATAAAACAAGGATTAAATTAACCTCTCAGCAGGTATATTCTGAGAGAAAAACACCCTTAAAGGTATATATCCTGCGCACTATTGTGTCACATATACAGTACACTACAGGGTCTTGTGTGTCAAGGTAATGTTGATATAATAATTAGTGTGACAAGGTAATATTGATAAAGTAATTAGTGTGTTAAGATAATATTTTTGACAAGTTACTTTCCTGATAATTGGAAGCTCGGCCTTTATTTAAAATATTTCGGTGAAAATATGAATTATAGAATCAAACATTATCATATCAGCTCCAAAATTTACCATATTTAGCAAATTTAGCATATTTAGCATATGCAATGGGGAACAGAACAACTTAAATAACATCTCGAGGCCTACATCTCGAACACTTCGTCCAGTGATTTTAAATCATTTACCCAACTGCGGCAGGCCAGGACTCGACCCTACGAACCTTGTACCGCCTCCAGATAAAGCACAATGTAAGCATTACCTTACCTCTGCGCCACCGATCCTACAAGTTTCACGCATGCAGCTGAGCTACACGTAGGGTCGAGTCCTGGCCTGCCGCAGTTTGGTAAATGATTTATAATCACTTGTTTCGTGATTTCATTACTATATAGACTGCTTGTGGAGGCGAGTATTCAAACAGGAGGAGGCTGAAATTAATCCTTGAGATACCACTGCCACGAGTGTCCTCGGATCACGAGAAAAACATGTAGCTCAGCTGCATGCGCGATTCTTGTACGGTCGGTGGCACAGAGGTAAGGTGATGCATACATTGTGCTGTCTCTGGAGGCGGTACAAGGTACATATATATATATATGTCGTGCCGAATAGGCAGAACTTGCGATCTTGGCTTAAATAGCAACGCTCATCTTGCCATATAGGACAAGTGAAAATTTGTGTATGCAATAATTTCGCCAAAATCATCCTGAACCTAACGAAAAAAATATGTTTCACTGTGTTTGTTTAGTATTAAATTATTGTAAACAAATCTAAAATATATATAGTTGGGTTAGGCTAAAATAAATTGTTCTTGTTATAATAAGGTTAGGTAAGTTTTCTAAGTTCCTTTTGGTGAAAAATTATAAATTTTTACATCAACATTAATGAAAAAAATATATCTTTAAACGTATAAGAGAAAATTTTAGAAAGGACATAATTTTAAATGAGTTATTGCTAATTGACCAGTTTTACATATTCGGCACGACATATATATATATATATATATATATATATATATATATATATATATATATATATATATATATATATATATATATATATAT
>NC_091307.1:18732244-18742244 GCF_038502225.1 Cherax quadricarinatus
TGTGTATATTTCGCATGCTCTCGCGAATTCCTTGCATATATGTGTATATATATCATGCCGAATATGTAAAACTGGTCAATTAGCAAGAACTCGTTTAAAATTAAGTCCTTTCTAAAAATTTCTCTTATACGTTTAAAGATATTTTTTTCATTAATGTTAATGTAAAAATTTATAATTTTGCTCCAAAAGAATCTTAGAAAACTTACCTAACCTTATTATAACAAGAACAATTTATTTTAGCCTAACCCAACTAAATATATTTTAGATTTGTTTACAATAATTTAATACTAAACAAACACAGTGAAATATATTTTTTTTCGTTAGGGTCAGAATAATTTTGGCGAAATTATTGCATACACAAATTTTCGCTTGTTCTATATAGCAAGATGAGCGTTGCTATTTAAGCCAAGATGGCAAGTTCTGCCTATTCGGCACGACATATATATATATATATATATATATATATATATATATATATATATATATATATATATATATATATATATATATACATATATATCAGCTTTGCCTGCCAAGCCAGCTTTCCACCCCTGCTGTGCTCATCGTTAGAAGTTATCATGCTATTCTGTGTGAGGGGTTAAGATAAGCCAGCCAGCAACTAACCCAAGTGACTAACCCAGTATTCAAGCAACCACGTGGGTGCATTCTTCATCGCTTGTGCTCCAAGGTCCAAGC
Source organism: Cherax quadricarinatus (assembly GCF_038502225.1). NCBI lineage: Eukaryota > Metazoa > Arthropoda > Malacostraca > Decapoda > Parastacidae > Cherax > Cherax quadricarinatus. The sequence continues at coordinate 18,732,941 of NC_091307.1, forward strand.
CATTCTGAGTGATTTTTCATCCCTGTGGTGTTGTGGTAATTCGTGGGTTTGTTTTTAAGGCAGCCGGCTTAGAAATATTTTCGCGCCAGTTAGGGTGTCCCCAGTGAGGCTTACACAGTTCATCCTATAGGCCCACTCACTACGTGTGTCTCACCACTGCCCGGCCTCAGCCCTGCTTCAGCCCACCCACCCAATCACTACCACTGTGTTATTGTACCCTTATTACGGGTACTAGTACCATATTTTAAGGACCACATAGGGAGTCAAGAGCTAGAGTGTGTTTTGCGCCACCGTTGAAAGCCTCCTGTGTGAAGTCTATCGTCGATGTAAGCGCAATTCTACGATCACGTGTGCAGAGGACAGTAGCCAGCCGCAAGACGACATAAACATCCTCCAACACCATCCACCACCATCTACCTAATTCTTCACCAAGTCGCTACAGTGATATTTTCATAGAGACATTTGCGAGTGTTGAGACATTTCTTTTGTGTTTCCAGTGATTTTTCTTAGTGACATTCAGTGACTCTTGATTAGACTCAGTATTTATTATATACTGTTTGCAATTTTTTTTTCCTCTTCTTAATTCAGTGTTAATTTTCGTGCATAATTTCATATCTGTTGTAATTTGTACTTTTTATACTTGAAGTAAGTACATAGTATTTTTCACCTTTGTTATTATAACATATAAACTGATATAGAACTTGTGTTTACACTTCAGAATCACCTGAGTGTTCTCCAGTATTCCAGTGGTATTTCAGTAATTTATTACCTTATGTTCTGCATCACAACTCAGTGTTGTCATATTGAATTTTATCCAGCATTTTGTGTATTCTTGCCAGTTTATTACATTTTTCTCTGTGTGTTGAACATTTTGTGTGAATTCTTTTCATTCAGCCCAGTGTCTAATTTGTCTTTGTTCCACAAGACAATAGTGCCGTTATTTTGTGCAAGCAAGAAAATTGTTTTATTATCAGATTTCTCACACATCAGAACCATAGCAAGAAAATTCTAGTATTGTGTTTTATATTGATGTGTTGTATTTCTGCATCACTGTAAGTATTTCAACCCTTTTTGTTCTGTGTTTTTGCACCTATTATTTTTCATGTTTCATTAGGAACAAATTCACTCTTATTACAATTTTTTAAGTTATTTCATTTAAAATGAAAGCTGTTCTTTACTTATTAAATGTTATATGCAGTTAAATTAAAATGTTCCACTCCCAATTCATTCCTTATATGTACACAATCTTTATTATAACTGTGTATTTTCTTATTAGTATAGTACCTTCTTCTTTACAGCCAACTCCTTCACAATAATTGTTGCCTGCATTGTGTGTCTATTAAATTTTTTCTTTCATTTATGTAGTGTGTAGTACTTTGAGTGTATTATTATTTTATAATCTTACTCAGTTATTTAATTTTTGATTTAACTGCTCTCTATTCTAATACATATATTTATTCTTCTAATATATTTATTATTGTTTGCTTTGTTGTGTGTGTGTAGCTTGCTTTACATGTACTTTTATTTGTATACGTTTATTTAGTAATTATTTAATTTTCTTAATTTACTAACTAATGAAGTCAATTCTTTATTTTTTGGTGATTCCATCATTTATTGTTGAATTTCCCTATTATAATAAATCAGTTTCAACTCTTTCATGCTGCATTCAAATTTTCAATTTTAAGTAAATTGACAAATTAGATTTGAGTAAAGTACAAGTTCTCTTGATTGTAAAGTGTTTATTCAGTTGAGTATTTTCTTGTGTGAGTTTCCCTTGCTTTGTCTGTCCAATTTTTATTGTGTGCCAGAACAGTTAAGCGTACTCTTCCATTTAAATTCACTGTGTCGTGTGTTCCTCCGTTACTGCTTTTCTTTAGTTTCTCTAGAATTCTTGTTGTGCATTTTTGCAAATATGTCTCCAATTCTTCTCAAGCGATGCCTCAGCATATGCTGCTAGTACAACCATTGATGCATCAGTTCTGGTCAGGTAATCCTGTATCAAATAAGCCAGACACATAGACTTCTAGTCTCTGCGTAATTTCAGTCGTGATCAGCGTGATGCTGTGCCGTTGATCGAGTGTACTTAGACAACCTGAAAGTTGAATTTACTACTCTTCAAACGAAACTAATAAACTACAGTTGATCGGTCTTCCATCGAGGTTGTTTAGTAGTGCCAGAATCTATCTGTTCTCCAGCAGTCTCATATGTGTTCAACTTAATTCGTATGAAGTACTTTCAGAATCTAACAGGTGGAAAGATTATAGTTGATTTAATTCGTAACTATCTTGAACCGGTGTGACGTCTTTGTCGTTTCTCCAAGAATTGATGTTGCAGCTCGGGAGCCAGAGGTCATTAGATGAGTTTGCCGCTTCGTCTTAATAACCTAATGTCTGTCATTCGTTAGAAACGGTCAAACTTCCAAGTACATAAAGACAGTGATAAACAACCTTGAAAGGGTTTGCTAAATTATCAGCATTCAGAGTTATCAAACAACTAATGCTGCACAAACACCTCCTATGTATGTGTGTTGAATCCTCTACAGAAAATGCTGCTATGGGACTAAACTCCACATCTCTCATCCATGTGCAAAGAAGAATTTGCTCCCAGGGACCCAACTTCACATATCAGTCTACGCCAACCACTTTGTCTACTCCTGTACTTCCTCAGTTTGTGCTACTGCCAACAGAACTCCCAGCACACTCCAATCACTCCCCGTCATCATCCAAAGCCAGTGTTAAGAGCCATCATTCCCCGTAGCACCCCATCAGTGTCTTCAGTACCTGATCAAAACTTGCTGGTTGTGGTTTCCACGTAGCCATATTATAATTAGTATCCTGTTAGTCACCGGAATAAGTACCAATTAGATCTTTCTGTGTATCATAGAATACACATGGACGCGGCATCTAGTGCGATATTCTCCACTGCACTAATATTCAGTGCTCTAGATCTTTCGTGTTCCAACCGCAGAGCCAGGAGGGGAGGAAGCAGACGTCGTGGTTCTCAAACTGCTGACAGGCTCATTCTTCAATTCGAGAATCCAAGCGCCCAATCTACTCGTTCGAGTCGTGACAGTAGGTGATAATGAGTACACCAGCTCCAGTTCAATTCCTGTGAAGCCTTAGCCAGTCTTGAGAATGACAACCCACTACTGCTGAGGTTGCACATCTCTGACGTAGGGGTTTGGGGGATGAGTAGAAAATGCCTTCTCCATTGACAACCCACTAACAAAATGATAGGTCGGCTTTTGGGCATAGGCTTACATCATGGCGCCAGTTCATGTGTATTCATGGACTCCTGGTACACAGATTAATATCATCAAGTCTAGCTTGTTTAAAGAAAGACTTAGTACTCCTCGTTGAACCAACTACTATAACACTCCCACATAGTGGAAGTAGCTAGTTTCCCCTTCTACGTGTGGAGTCAGACTTCTGCTCTACCCCTGCTATACCTATTCTGTCAACTTAATTTTCCTAGTGACCTTCTACTGGATTTGCTTCCATGCACGAGACTTTACGTGTGCTCAGCCCATACCTCAGTAACATGTACCAGGTGATGGCGCCAATCTCGTTCATTTTAGTTCTCAGCTGGATCAGAAAATCTGCCATGCTGCAGAGAGTACGATGTACGGATTAAGTCTTACACACAAGCCAATGCATTTTCCAGTAGCGTACCCAACGGTCAGGCATGGTAACTCATCACTCCATCTGTGTTCCTACACCTTCAGATATGCCAAAGATAGTGCATGTGCCTCCAAGTGTCCAAGGATGCTCAGACTGCTTTGAGTGCTCAGCTATCTACAATGTCTGCCTAATCAGTAAAATAGTTTCTCCACAAGAGGACATCCGGAAAAGCAGAATTACTTAAACATGTCCATCTCTTATTGATCACATGCCGTCTGCGAAAGAACGTCTCTCCTATTGGCTGATATTCTCATGGAGTGTCTGTTATTTATTCCTAGTGTTCAGATGGTGATAACGACCTAGTTGACAATGACTCCTGCCAGGTCCTGCGATTCTCTGGCCTAAGCCTTCTTCGTTGTAAACATTGAATCCATTTATTCCTTGCTAACGTCGGGTCACGGTGTTGCGTCTCAGGCAAATACACCAGTCTTGTTGGCCTGGTTCTATCCTTCCTGTTCAGGTACGGATGACGTGCCACTGACCAGTGGGTCAGTGCTATTTCAACTAGCTGAGACCTCATCACTCCACTGGATCAATCCATTCCACCAGTTGAGGAGAAAGACTTGGCTCACTGGCTTCCAGATGAAGTCAGCGTTTGTTGACTCTGACAAACGTCATAAAAGCCATTGCCTTACCAGGTGAGAAGATGGGTATAACAGACTTATTGTCCCATCGTATTCCACTTGAACCTGGTACTAGACCTATCTATATGCCTGCATACCAGAATGCCTCATTCCCAAGTTGCTGTCGCGGCGAGGTGATCAATTCGATGCTCGATGACGGGTTATTGCACCTATTAATTCTACGCCTGGAATGCATATATTGGTCACGCAATTCACTAAGAGGACGTTGCCGGCGCCCGGTATTGGTGACTTTAGGAAGTTAAGTAAAAAACTATTACGGATGAAGCTACGCGTGTGCGCTGGGTGATCTTTTCTGCAGCAGCAGCCTCGAAGTTTAGGTGCTCGGCCTGGACTTATTACACAAGGTTTGCTTGATCCACTCTTCACGAGACAACCAAAATTAACCATTCTCTCCCACAGGTCGTATCCACTTCCCTTGGTTATTTGAATGCCATTCCTCTCCTGTCATGTTCTCTAGACTCATGACCAATATCTTTAGAGAGAGTCTGGGAGTAGAAAAAGCAGTTATGGTGTACTTGAGATGACATGAATCGTCACGTAATGGATACACATCTAAGAAAAGGACTTGACACCAAGTATAGTAGAAAACTGACCAATTTAGAATAGGCTGTCTAAATAGTACTAAAGTCAAATTAAATTCTGTTGATGCGTGGTCACTCTAGAAGGTTCTCTTCAAGTCAAATAAAGAAATAGCATAACAGTACTAAATTTCCATCACCCAAAACTACTTTGATCTGCCAAAAGATCCTTTGTGGAGGTCTAGCAGTTTTCTACAGATCTTTCATTGCCTAATTTTTTCAGCAAAGCTCCTCTAACTTTAATTGCAGAAAGATGCTCCTTTTGTTTATAGTTCCCGTTAGAAAAAGAGAGCATTTGAACCTGAAAAGCTAACAATCTCTGCTCCATTTTAAATTCCTAGTTTTTCTAAAGCCCTTCTATTTGACAACTGATGCTAGTTCAATTACTTGCAAATTGCTATACTAGCTCAGAAGACTGATGGTAAACATAACAGTTGCATTTGCTAATGAGTCATTATGAGAGGCACAGACATGATCCTGCTAATGAATCAGACAAACTTCAGCAATAGTATGGTCTTTGAGCGCTTCAGGACATTTGTTTACCCAGTACCTGTTCATGTCTTGACGGACCATGCACCTCTGATACCTTTGTTCGAACAAACAACCTACTGGAAGTTGTTAAATGGACCTTTGACTATCCAAGAGTTTCAATCACTTTTGAACATTTACCTGGCAAGTCAAATGTAGTCACAGATGCTTTATCGCGACGTTAGTGTAGTTCACCGCAGATCCTTCATTTACTGAAGGATATGAGTGCTTGAGAACGGTCCGTAATGATGTGGTTGTGGTTTCGATTTCTGCTCCGGGAAGGCCTTATTCTGGCTGTGAAGCCACCAGCGCCCATCGGTCACTATCAATCAATCGTCTACTGTATCGACAGCCGAGTTGAGGTGCTCCAGAAGCCAGAAGAGTTTGCAGTTAAAGTAATTCCACATTCACTAGTGAACGTAGCTCTACAGCTAGCTCACAATGCACCAGGTGTTGCACACCTGGTATGAATCGTTCAACAGAGCAAGCCAGAATGAAGTGCACGGCACATGTGCTGACATTTCAGGTATGTTAAGAAATGTAGTGTTTTGTATCACCTTATGGTATCAATGGTCCTAATCCAATCAAGTGTACTGACCACTGAACCGTGGGAAAGAAGTTGCACCAGTTTGTTAACTAATTTTAAATGTTCCCTCCAGGAGCAGCAAACATCTGTGTGTTATGGTGAGACCATTTCTGCAGATATTGTGGATTGTTCCTATTGCAGATAAGGCTGCTGAGACAGTAGCTAAAGTGTTTAAAGACGCAGTATCTGCAGGCATACACCCTAAGTCATAGTAACAGATAATGGAAATTGAATTCACCATGGCGGATTGTAAGAAAATTTATTGTGCTGTACAAGATCTCTGATATCCACCATTGTTCCTCATCAATCCCCACTGCCAGCAGTGGGTTAGCTAGACGACCCGTGAAAGTGCCAGTGTCTTCCAGAGCCATATCAGCAACCCCAATAGTGAGCTTGGGATGATTATGCCAGATGTTCAATGTGCGTAAATTCTGCTTCCACAATGCTTCCATGGTGATCACTCACGGTATGCATTGTATGGTGTAGACAAGCGTTTACCTATGAGTTGTTATATTCACTCCGGGCAATTTACAACCTGATGGTTTCGTATAACTCGACACCAAGCATGGCTCAGAGTGTTTTTAGAAGAATCGTGGAAACACTTCGCCGTCAACGGCAGGATTTACTGAGTTATTAATATCGTGCTAAACCATCAAGTTAAGTAGGTTCCAAGAGTAATGCTGACAAATTTCAACAAAACATCCGAAATGCCTAGCTCAGTCAAAAGTTTGACAGCCCTTATCGAGTTGTGAAGACATATCACAGGCAGTATGAGGTTAGAAAATTAGTGCTGGTAGAAATTACAAGAAAATCGCATTTAGATCATGAGGTGGTATTTGCGTGTTGATGATATTTATACCCAGAATAATGTGACAGATGTGAAGTCATAGATCTTGTGTATCTTGCATCAAATGCTCAGTGAATGTCTGTAGATCTCATTACTTTCGCACTAACATGGTGACAAAATGACAGAGAAACCACAAATATCTTTGTAGATAATCGTTTTAGATCTCACTCAGTCCCAGAGCATGTGTTGAATCATTGCAGAGAATTCAATCATACAGAGATGATAACCACACAAATTCTTGCATATATAAACCTCACCTCATAGAGTGGGTTAAATGTACATATAGCCTGTATAATTAGATGTATGAGATGAAAAATTATCAAACCTGTTATTATTTAGATTTTATTTCAGAATTTTACCTTTCAATATTCACTACACATTCCCTCCCAAGTATTCTGAAGAATTTGAATAGTGTGAATCTGGAAGGTGTCACCGGAATGCAACTGCTAATAAAATTTCACCTTGTAATAACATATATATATATTTCTGTTCACCATCAGAATCATGAAATGCGCAGATATGGATCGATCAAATCCAATTCCATTTCATAATATTGCTGCATGATTTGTTCTAATAGTCATCATGCACAAATACCATCAAAACTCATTTACTAACTGTATCAATGATAATCTTATTAGTTCCTAGAGATTTATATATCAAGATTTGTGGTATATAAAATCGGCAGATATATATATATATATATATATATATATATATATATATATATATATATATATATATATATATATATATATATATATATATATATATATATATATATATATATATATATATATGTTAGATAAATGAGCAAAAATTCAGATAATCTGCTTCTCGCTTAACATGACTCAATGTTAACAGACTCCAGGTAATTGGAGTTCGCATTTTATCACAAAGTTATATTTATATACTAACAGAGTCAAAGAGCAGTTGCGATTGTAGGAAAATGCTGCTACCCGGACTATATGAAGGCAGTGCAGCAGAGACTTCCTGACATCCGGGCTATATGAAGGCAGTGCAGCAGGGACTTCCTGACATCCGGGCTATATGAAGGCAGTGCAACAGGGACTTCCTGACATCCGGACTACATGAAGGCAGTGCAGCAGAGACTTCCTGACATCCGGGCTATATGAAAGCAGTGCAGCAGAGACTTCCTGACATCCGGGCTATATGAAGGCAGTGCAGCAGAGACTTCCTGACATCCGGACTATATGAAGGCAGTGCAACAGGGACTTCCTGACATCCGGGCTATATGAAGGCAGTGCAACAGGGATTTCCTGACATCCGGGCTATATGAAGGCAGTGCAGCAGAGACTTCCTGACATCCGGGCTATACGAAGGCAGTGCAGCAGAGACTTCCTGACATCCGGGCTATATGAAGGCAGTGCAGAGACTTCCTGACATCCGGGCTATATGAAGGCAGTGCAACAGGGACTTCCTTACATCCGGGCTATATGAAGGCAGTGCAACATGGGCTTCCTGACATCCGGGCTATATGAAGGCAGTGCAGCAGAGACTTCCTGACATCCGGGCTATATGAAGGCAGTGCAGGAGAGACTTCCTGACATCCGGGCTATATGAAGGCAGTGCAGCAGAGACTTCCTGACATCCGGGCTATATGAAGGCAGTGCAACAGGGACTTCCTGACATCCGGGCTATATGAAGGCAGTGCAGCAGAGACTTCCTGACATCCGGGCTATATGAAGGCAGTGCAGCAGAGACTTCCTGACATCCGGGCTATAAGAAGGCAGTGCAGCAGAGACTTCCTGACATCCGGGCTATATGAAGGCAGTGCAGCAGAGACTTCCTGACATCCGGGCTATATGAAGGCAGTGCAGCAGAGACTTCCTGACATCCGGGCTATATGAAGGCAGTGCAGCAGAGACTTCCTGACATCCGTGCTATATGAAGGCAGTGCAGCAGAGACTTCCTGACATCACACTCACACACTTTTTATCATAACATATCCACACTTATTGTACACTACTTTGTTTTTTCTACGTTAGACTGGAACATAATTTTATTTCACACATCAATTTAGTGGTTAAGAAGCGTTATCTTACCTCAGCAAATTTTAAAGCCCACTCTTATCTGAGGTATATTATCGCAATTAAAAGTATGCAAAACACTGTTTGCTAACACCCAAGTACCTGTTTTAAGCTGAGTGAACAATAGAGGTAAAGAAACCCTTAAATACGTCTCATTTCTTCCTGGGAATTAAACACCATTCAGGTGTGTGCTAAATGCTCTTCAAGTTCACTTTGGATTACCTGTGTTGGACACAACTTTGTTACCTCTAAAACTGAAACATTTGGCTTGAAATAATGTAGCTTCGCTGAAGTTTGGAAGTTAGCTATTTTTAAGAGATTGTTAACACGTTTTTGGTATAATTTCAGAGGATATACCTTAAAGCTGAGGAGCTCTGGAGTCAAGGAACTGGA
>NC_091307.1:18752244-18809744 GCF_038502225.1 Cherax quadricarinatus
TCATTGTTGTACATGTTCAGTCCTGCATGACATAAAACACCATAACAGCTGCGTAGCCACCTATCCTTGACAGTGAGTGTAATAAATATACCCAAACCAAAATATGTAAATGTATGACGTTCTAGGTGTTACTGAATGAAACCATGGTACTGAACGCAAATATAAAATAACCCTCCAGGAACATAACCAGTTCACGAATGTATGCTCTCACTAGCTCACTCTCTCATCACCTTCAACACTACTAGCACAACCTTACACCCCCCCCCCTCACATTAAAGAAGACCCTTCCCTTGCCCCCCCCCCCCCCTGTTCCCTGAGAAGTTGTGCTACAGTGAGATTACGATAACCTACCGAAAAACTTGATTCCCATCTCCCCCCATATATTAATCTATTCCTACACATTGTCCTAAAGTACCTTGCTGCTAACGCTTTTATCCTCAACTGCCCTTTAATCTGCCTCATTCCCCAAGAAACATGCAAATAATCTGCCATAACATACATCAAAGCCCTCCCCACTTCACTTGCTACCCTATTAACATCCATCGACAAAGATCTAAGAAAAGACCAACTAACCCCCCCCTCCAACAACCTAATAACCCCCGCCATCCAGACTCTCACCACGTCCAAAGATGAACAAAAATATACCACATGATAGGCAGTTTCCTCCTCCCCACAGAATAAACATGTTGCCTCTCTCACCAACCCCATTTTATGCAACACTTGCTTAGATGCAACCACACCCATGAGAAAACGGTATACCATCTCCCTGACCCTTGTTGGTATCCTAAGCTTCCTGAACTCCCCCCATATGACCCTCCAGTTATACATGTGGTATACTGCGACCCCCTGCAATACACCCCTTCCCCACACCACACCCACCACTGTGTTTACCTTCAAACTTTTAACCTGCCTCACTGTCAACAAGAATCTTATTACATCTTCACACTTTCTCAAATCCCTGCCACACCACCAGTTTCTAGCATCCCTCATCACCCTATCCACCCTAACACCCCTCTCCCCCCCACCCTTAGATACCTCTGCTTAATATATAATGCCATTACCCTAGGCCCTAAGGCCAACAAACCTAGTCCCCCCCGTTTCACCTCCGTCATGACCACCTCCTTGGACAACCAGGCCCTCACAAACCCCCACACAAACCTCAACACCGTCCTCTGTATTTCCTGTATATCCTGCACCCTCAAAGGGAACACCTCCGCCACACCCCAGACCTTAATATACACCAGCGAGTTAATTACCAACGCCCTCTGCTGTAGCGCCACTTCACTAACCCTCAAACCTTTTAACTTTCCTATAACCCTACTCGTGACTGTTTCTGAGTTAATCCTCCTACATTCCTGCAACTGCTTCATATACCATATCCCACACACCCTAATTCTGTCACAAACCGTCCATCCCATCTCCTTCCCCAATCTCCCCCCAACCCATGTTCCTACCTCCAATAACCTAGACTTTGCTAAATTAACTACCATTCCTGAAACATTCCCAAAACTCCTTTATCACCTATCCCACCCTTCTTAAAGCCCCCTCACTCGTAACTAAAACAGTTGTATCATCCACATAACCTACTATTCCCCCCATGCTTCCCCCCCCTACCCCCCGCAATTCCTCCTCCACAGCCTCAAAGAAAGGATGTTGCACACATGCAAAGAGCAACTGCGACAACGGGCAACCCTGCCTTAATCCCTGTTCCATCATCACCGCCCCCCCCAGCTTTCCATTAACCTGCACCCTCATGACAGCCCCCTCATATAGAGTGCGCACCCACCTCACTACCCCCCCTCCAAAACCCAATTTCTCCAAACAGCCCCACAAAAAGTCCCTCTTCACGCAGTCATATGCCTGAGCCCAATCCAAGCCAAGGACGCCCCCTCCCTGGCAGTTCTCTATAAAATCCCTTATCCCACTGTGCCCATTCTTCATAGTCCGTCCCGGTATCCCATACTGACCCTCATGTATGTTATTCCCAATTACCTTCTTTAACCTGTTACCCAATACCTTCGCAAAAATTTTGTAATCTGTACACATTAACGACAACGGACGATAATCTCCCAAACCCTTCTCCTCCCCCCCCCTTCTTTGGCACCAAAACAACAACCCCAGTTCTCTGCGTTTGCGCCATCCTACCACGTTTCAACATATAATTCAGAACCACCACTAGGCACTCCCTCAGATCCTCCCAATGTGCTCTGTAAAAATCATTAGATAACCCATCTATTCCCGGTGCCTTCCCCTGACTCAACCCATTCACCACCTCCCCCACCTCTGCCTCCTTAATGCCTCCCTCCAACATGTCCCGATCCCCCTGCCCCAAACCCTGATGAACCCCTATAGCTCTAAATGTTTCTAACCCAACCACCCCTCCCCTTCTCTTCCATTTCTCCGTAAACCAATAATCAGTATACCTACTGATGCAATCTGTGCCAGAGAGACCCTGTCCCTGCACATAACCCTCCTCCCCCTCCACGACAATATGTGCCACGGTATTTCTCAACTGTCTGTCCTTGAATTTTCGGAGTACAAACCCGGTTGGCTTATCACCTTTTAGTACGTCCTCCAATCCTGCCCTGACCCTGAGTGCATCAAAACGTTCATTATGCATCTCCACTAAACGACTTCTAAGTTCCCCCATAACTCCTCCCACACCTTCCCTACCCCCCCCCCCATAACAATCATTCAACTGGCCCTCTAAATAATTCTGCAATCCAAACCTCCAGCGTGCCCGTTCCCTGCACCTCTTCTTAAAAAATCCTGCAATCTGTACCTTTGCCTGCAACTCCCACCAATCTAGCAAATCCACCTCCTCATCCCTAGCCTCCCAAAACCCTTTCCACCATGCCTGAAAGGACCAACCTTGATCTTCCTCCTGTAAAAGCCTCACATTTAATTTCCAATAACTCTGATATATTCTCGGAATACCATCCACCCGAAGGTCAGCCAACACTGCTCTGTGGTCAGACAAACCCACGTCTACTGTTCTAACCCTCTCCACTCCTATCCCCTGCCTCACATAAATCCTATCCAACCTTGCCTCATAACTCCCCTGCACACAGGTGTGCTCCACCTGATACCCCCCCCCCCTGCCGACTACATCTACGACCCCGACATCTCGAAAAGCATCCCGTAAAACACCCAACACACACCCCGCCCCCCTAGGTATTACGTCTCCATGCCTAATCACACAATTCCAATCACCTCCAATTATCGCAATAGCAGGTAAAGCCCTGAGATAGTATAACAATACGTCCCGAACAAAGTCTGTTTTTATCCTCACGTTGCCAATCGCGGGCATGTAAACTCCCACAAAGCATTCCCTGCTCTCCCCCCACCACCCATCCACCCGAACAACCCTCCCCCCTCCTCCCACCCCATGACTCGCAATGGACTGGTCTCCTTTACTAAAACAGCCACTCCTCCCTTTAAAAGCAGTGCCATGCTTACAAACAACTTATATCCTCTCAATCGCAACTCACTACCTGACTTATGGTTATGCTCCTGTAGGAAACAAACATCCACGTCATACCTTTTGAGGAACCACTCCAACCATACCCTTTTTACTTCAGTCTTGAGACCATTAGCATTTAGTGTTACACACCTGAATGGTCAAGGAAAGGCGGCTTACCTCTGTGCCGCTGTGGCTTGCTCACACTTCCCTTCAAGCTGCTCACACTTTCCTTACTACTCTTTTTAATAAGACCCCCCTGTCCCTCCCCCCCCCCCGATTTTCCCTGTACTCCCCCCCCCCTGTAGGGGATTTTCGTACCGCCTCTGCCCATGCCTTCTTATCTGGTCTTTGCCCAGGTGTTAAAACGTCGTCTAATTCAGTCAACCCCGCTGGCCGCTTCCTAGAGCTGCCTCCCAAAGCCATCTCTTCCTCAGGTACATCCTCCCTGTGTACCTCTGCCACCACAACTGTATCCTGTCCACTATTCCCTGTTACTCCCTTCTTCTCACTCAGCCCTTGCAATCGCTGCCTATCACTGGGCCGTCCATCCATGTCCTCTCCTACCAAAGCCTCCTCCAAGAATTCCTGAAGCACAGACTTAGTCTAAGGACAGCACCTGTGTCGACTCCTCCACTTCCTCCACCACCACAGGCTTTGGAGGAGGATCTCCATCCTCCACCGGGAGTGTGACATACGTCCCCAACTGTTCTCCCTCCTTTTCCACCTCCTCACTCCATAGAGGAGTCCCAGTTTTCGCCGTCGCCACCACACTCGTCTGCTGGACCTCCTCCACCAGGGCTGGCACCCTTGGGGCAACTCTACGTGCACACTGCGCCGCTATATGTTCATAAGAGTTGCAAAGACGACACGTCCTCCTTTGTCCCGCATAAGACACATATACCCGAGTTCTGTTGCCTGGCAACATAACATACGAAAATATAGGCTTCTTTAATGTCATCTTGATGGTGTATGAACTTTCCGGGAGGCCCTCATATGGTCCATCCCTCCATACCCCTCCTCTAGCCTCATGAATGACTCCGTAGTTGCGGAAAACGTCCTCTATACCAAACTTGGTCGCCTCAAAGGGTACATTTCTCACTCGTACCCACGTGTAGTAAGTAGATACGTCATGCATGCACACATCCATCGTCGAGTTGAGGCACATTCGGCGTTCCTGGTACTCCTCCACCACACTGCTGTAGAAACTGGCCCTCGTAAACTTCACAAATACTCTTTTCAACCCGTTAAGGGCCACACCATACAGTTCCTCGTTAGGGATGCCGTATAGATCCCTAATAATTGCAGGAAGAAGTACGTTCATCGTAGCAGGGCTCAGAGAACCCCTTAACAGCTCAATGCAAACTGTGTTGATCCTCCTGCCGTTGTAATCCGCCATGTTTGATCAGTGAAAACTGCGCAGAAACCAGGTGAAGTGGGAGCTACTGCTCAGCCCGCCCGCACGACCCAATAGCGATGCGAACAATGGATATTGTTTGTATCTGTGTCACTCAACTATGTCAGTGAAATTATAACACAGAGAATAATAATAATATTCTTATTACTGGTGTTAGACGTAGTAGTAGTTGTAGTAAGGGTAGATTCAAAATTAATAGAAGTAGTAGTATTTATTACTTTATTGTTATTATTATTATTATTATAATTTCAAATAGTAGGATCATTGTCATTATTAAAATTATTAGTAGTAGTGCTAGTAGTAGAAATAGCAGTAGTAGTAATAATAGTAGTAGTAACAGCAGCATTAGTATGGGGTAATATATTTGCCGTATTTAGTAAGTGAACCAAGAGTAACTTGACAGCGTCTCCCACAAGCCTTTTTTGTATTCTTTCATATTATTATTTAAGTCGTTTTTGCTTGGATCATTGTTTTTACAGTAACCATATATAGTCATTGCCTCTTTACTTAAGTGCACTTGGTACATATTCTGGTGAGCTTAACTCACTTGATGTGTCTGCATGAACAACAGTGCATTTTCACGTGGGAGTTTACTAAATCTCATTAAGCCAAAATTTGGCATTTAAAGTATTCTTTATTGGTAGTGAATTGGTAACATGAGTAGTACAGAATATAACACTATAAAGAATCCCATCAGAGAGAATAGGGTAAATCACGCTTTAAAGAATAGTGTAAGTCACATTATGGAAAGCTCCATATCTTGGGATCATTTCTTCCCATTTTCTCTACGACACTTACTGTATTTTACGGCGTCAAAGACGATTTTTTTTCCAAAAATGATTCCCAAAAATTTACACAGTATCTTGGAGGCTGAAGGCTGCGTTGCTCATAGGCCTGAACACTAAGCCTAGAAACGTTTCGATACTAGAAAGTAATCTGTTTCGTAAAAATTTATAAATAACAAAAATAATCATAAATAATCGTAATAATTTGTTGACACTTAGCATCGAAAGGATAAGTTAAACCAGGTGATGGAGTCGGACGGCCTATGGGCTATGAATGGCATCAATAGGCTAATTCGCCTGTTTACCATCAAACCATTCAGTAACAATATTTTTACTCACAAACGATCCTGATATTAACCCTCTCAGGTTTCACGCCGTAGTAATATGGCTTAGGGCTCAGGGTCCTGCCGTGATCTGAGGTCACTCAAATTAGCTGTGAGCGGAAAATTTTGGCTTAGATATGAGATAGTGGGTCTGTGCAGTGAGTATGCACCATATAAAAAATAATTCTGCCCCGAGCAGTGCATGATAGAAACAACAGAACTGTGACAATGTGTTTGATTGAAAATAACAATATATTTGCTTTATTATTATTAAATATTCGCCGGTATTCTCCCGGCCCGGGCCTTTTCCAAGTGGTGGCCCGGCCTTGACTCCCTCTTTAGGGAGTGTCTGAGACCTAAGTCTCCCATGGGAGGAGGCACAAGTACCTCCTCATCTTTGGGACCAACTGTCCCCAGGCCTAGCCACAAGCTAGGCCTCTCTGGTCTGCCATCCCCGCCCCAAGGGGGCTAATGGGAATGACAGTCTTATGAGCTAAAGGCTCGGGCTCAGGCACCTACCCTACCTTAGAAGGGTTAGGCATGGTGTCGATGAATATATTTGCGTTGTATCTTTGCATAATTTTATGGTTTTATTCTCTGTTTCTTGGTATTATTTAAAGGAATATAAGATATATTACAGGAAAAGAGATGATTTAGATTTGTTTGAGGACTGGAAGTAGCTTTAAATTGAGCTCAACATAGGAGAAATATTAATTTTTTGTCAGTATTCCTGCGAACGCTTAACCATGTTTCTCATTTAATACGTGACCAACAGGCTGGTCTAAGACGTGTTCACTACTACACTGATATTTATGCAATTGCTATTGCAATAATGCAATTACCTGCATATTAGTAAATCTATTACTTATTAAATAGTAAAATCAATAAACTTAAAAACATAAATATGAAATATTTTAAAAAGTCATGAAATAAACGTCACAAATTAATATGCAGTCCTAGCCATAGACACATCCCCTTGCACGCATCGAGACAGTAAATAGAAAGATAACACGGCCAATCACAACAAGAAATAGCGACATACGCTGAGGAAGAGATTGCTGATTGGGAGAATGACATAAAGCATGTGTTATTTTTGTAAACTATTAGTAAACTATTAGAGTATTTTGTAGCACTATTTTGTAACATATTTAGGCATTTCTAATGATGTCAAAAAATTTGTGCGATTTAGCGCCATTTCACGTAAATTTAGCGCGTTTTAAACAAGAGCATTTTGTTTTCCAAAAATTAGCCAGTCGAATTTGGCGGCGTCCTCCACACCAGAGCATCTTGTTGCTATAGTATAGAGTATATTTTGGTGGATAAACTAGTTATATCCTTAGAATTTATCCTAACTCTATTTCTTCAGATCAAGATCTTTCACGAATTATATTACATATATAGTAGTAATGAAATTTGATTTTTGGTATTTTATATTTGTTTTTTTATAATACACATTTGACAGAATGAAATGTGGTTAATGTTGTCCTTTGACTTACATCAACACTCGTGGTTTTAATCCTATTTGTACATAAGGAATACTTATTTGTCACTCTAATCTCGACTTTATTGTATTTGGGTATAGGGTGTATTATTCATCTCTAATATTGCTCTAAATTCATTTGTGTATGATCTCGCTCTAATCTCGATCTTAATTGCACATAAGGTGAACTATTAATCTCGACTTTTTATTGTTCATTATTTTTTACATGTTAAATTTTGATATACTGTCTTTAGTGATTTCTTTGTTTCATTAAATACTTATCTCCTGCCTCTAGAATATTATGGTAAGTTCTTACCTGTGGTGTAACTGGACCTCCCAGGGTTTAAATTAAGACAACCACATAAATGACATTTAAGTACATTCTTAAAGTGTAACCTGACAACTGTTGTGGCGTTAGGTATTCTGTGGTTTTTATACAGAGGTGAACATATTCAAAACACAGGTAAACTTTTTATTACTGTAGTAAGCATAAATAAAGCACATACAAAGTTTTGCAATCTTTTGTTTACATGGTAAACATTTATGTACAAATAGTATCATTTCAAGATTGCATTAACACAATATGTATCGTACATTTTTTTCAAAGGGGAATGTGACATACATAGTATATACAGTGTTACACAAAACAATACATACTATCTTAGACGTCTACATCTTGGGGATATATCAGGGTGACCGTAACCTAATGAATTAGAGATGTCTATTAAATGTACATTTCTCATTGTACATTACTAATTGATTTAAACTTGAAAGTTTCCTTAACTGGATTTGTCAACATATTCTTATAGTGAGCACGAGTTAACAAAGGCATGGAATGGGATGGGGTTCCCTTTGTTCTACTGATATTACCTGTCTCACCCCCCCCCCTTCAACTTTATAGAATACATGCTAGGTTTAAGGGTGAAAAACTCACTAATATTATAATGTATAAATTCATATTTTAATAGTCCGAATTCTCCTTTCCTGGTATTATCATGCAACGGATGATCTCTGGGATAACTGGAGAAATCCATATGAGAGAGCAATCGTTCTCTCTTCATCTCAGTGTGTAAATATTTGCATTTTATACTGAACATATATGAATCTCTGTCTCTATACAACAACTGGACATCATCCCCATAGTGAAACTTCGGCATTTATACCAAAATATAATTTCTTTTTGGCAATTTCTAGAATTTGAAAACCGGGGTAAAGAGGTGTATTAACTAATAATTTCAGTTTTGTAACTGAAGAAATTAATTTATCTTGGCACTAACGTCTAATATTTTTCAGAAATGGGTCAATGGCGGTTTTAGAGAAAGCCTTTTCATTATTTATATAACCGTATGTGTCCCCATACTTTGCAATATTAAGTAGCAATTTCTATAAATGGCATTTTTTAGTCATTGTACATACTGGGACATTGAACACTACTTCTCTGTTCAAAATTAGTTCTTATAAACGATTTAAAAATTAATTTACTCTGTTCGTAAACATATCTTTTCAACTCTAGTCCAATATCCATCAATAACTACAAAAAATCTAAAAAGTCTTTTTCTGTAGCATATGACTAGCGATTAATTTGGTGTTGGATTTCAGCAATTTCCTACCTTGGGAGTTTAAAAGAGTTTCAGAATGAAGAGATAGCATGTCTTTTGTCATATTTATATGTGAAAGTAACAAAGGAAGATCATCTGTGCGCCTAACCACACTGGGCTTGACCAGCTTACAATGAATCAAGTATAGCTGCCAGGCGCACCTGCGAGATATTTAGAGTTAACCAGAAATACTGAATTTTGGAAACAGCGCTCTTAAATTGTGGAACTGGATATAAATATTGTAAATGATGATGGGGTTACTTTTGGGCGATGATAATAATAAAGCAATATTTGTTAATAGATTAAGTCAGTCTATATTTAAATTACTGGCTTTATAACTTAATGAGTAATTTACTGAATCTAATCTCTTATTTTCATATTTGGAGTATATTAAACTTCTCAGGCATTTATCACCAAGAAAATTAGAAACATTAGGGAGAAACACCGTAATGAAAAATCGTTATCCAGTATTATTTCAACCATTTTTTTATGTCATTAAGGGAAAGAAAAAAGACAAAATTAATGTACTGAAGAGGGAGAGGAGTAAACAGATGTTTAACATGTTATTAGACACCAGCAACTTATATAAATATATTCTGGATAGTGTCGACTGTACAGTGAGACTAAAAATGCAATAGCCGGTATTGGCTATTATGACCCCCCAAGATCGATTATTATTATTATTATTATTAAAGATTAGCCGGTATTCTCCCGGCCCGGGCCTTTTCCAAGTGGTGGCCCGGCCTTGGCTCCCTCTTTAGGGAGTGTCTGAGACCTAAGTCTCCCATGGGAGGAGGTACAAGTAACTCCTCATCTTTGGGACCAACTGTCCCCAGGCCTAGCCACAAGCTAGGCCTCTCTGGTCTGCCATCCCCGCCCCAAGGGAGCAAATGGGAATGACAGTCTTATGAGCTAAAGGCTCGGGCTCAGGCACCTACCCTACCCTAGAAGGGTCAGGCATGGTGTCGATCAAAGATCGATTATATTATTAATGGGTAAAGTAATTCCTTACACAAATGCTTTAATAGCTTTAAATTCAAGTATGAAATAAAGCCCCAATGGTCATGAGTACTAGTTTTAAAAGAAGTCTTTTTGTATCCTATATACACAATGGAATTAGACTCAGCTGAATGTACATAATCCGTTGGGTCAACTTATAGGCAATAAGATTTTTATGGCAATATTGATATGAAATCATATGATGGGGAATATAATTTAAACCCCTTGTACTTCAACATGATTATTTTATCTATTTTGGCGTAAATATCAACTCAGAAACTAATGCCAATATTGAGTGCAAATTCCCCGCCCATGTGAGCACTTCATATTTTACAACATTGAAATCATTGGGTTTGGAGAGTGAACATGTCATTATTTATGAGACTTTTGTGGCCAATAGAACGGTAATAGGAGTTGACTAGTGAAGCTAAGGGTTGAAAAACGCTTTATATGTTAAGAAAAGTAGAAACTTATGTCTGTCATTAATATTTGGCACTCCCAAAGCAGAGAAAAGAATATATCTCTTGTTGGGTGACATTAACTCCATTATCAGTTTAAACGGTAATAGAGCAGTAATTCCTCAGCGCCCTTAAAGCTGATCCATTTACTAATGTATCAATACATTCTTCTCCCAACTTCCAGTATTATTTAGTAGTTGTGACATTTGTTGTATGGAAACAGGAAAGCGTCACCTATCTTGGTTACACGATAACTCGCTCGATGATTAAGCATCCGCTGACGTGCCCTAGCTAACTTTTCCTTCTCTACGGAATAACAAAGAAATTATAATGGTAATGTTTTGCTCGTCACAAAACGGAAAAGTATATCCTGACGCTGGTATCTGCACAAGCACCTACTCTACATATTTACTCAAAAAAATAGTATTTGTTAAATGATTACTAATTAATAATCATTGTTAAATGATTATTAAAGGCAAAAAAAAAACACATAATAATTAATACAATAAAGCATAAGCACAGGCGCTCATTCCGCTTATGTAAAATAATAAATGGATGATAATAGCATAAGAAAAAAAAGGCATATACTTCTAAAATGAAGAATAAAATTTATCAAAATTAACATGTAACTGATGCCAGCATGACAAACAAAATTCCTTCAACTTTTCACTTCAGTTCAGTAAAATTACCATATAATATATTACCATATAAAATTATCATATAATATATTACCATATAATTACTATATAATATATTACCATACAATATATTGATGTCACCCTAATTCTTAAAGTGACAGATTATGCAGTAATGGTTGGTTTCTGTATTGGTATAAGGGTGATTAACACCCATAGAGAATGATTAAACCTGGTTTTCTTCTTACGAATATTGCAGATATAAGAAATAGAATATATATATATATATATATATATATATATATATATATATATATATATATATATATATATATATATATATATATATATATATATATATATATATATATATATATATATATATATATATATATATATATATATATATATATATGTCGTGCCGAATATGTAAAACTGGTCAATTAGCAAGAACTCATTTAAAATTAAGTCCTTTCTAAAATTTTCTCTTATACGTTTAAAGATATATTTTTTTCATTAATGTAAAAAATTTTAATTTGGCACCAAAAGAGTCTTAGAAAACTTACCTAACCTTATTATAACAAGAACAATTTATTTTAGCCTAACCCAACTATATATATTTTAGATTTGTTTACAATAATTTAATACTAAACAAACACAGTGAAATATATTTTTTTCGTTAGGTTCAGAATGATTTTGGCGAAATTATTGCATACACAAATTTTCGCTTGTCCTATATGGCAAGATGAGCTTTGCTGTTTAAGCCAAAATCGCAAGTTCTGCCTATTCGATTCGGCACGACATATATATATATATATATATATATATATATATATATATATATATATATATATATATATATATATATATATATATATATATAAAACGTATATATTAACACATCGGCAGTTTCCCACCAAGGCAGGGTGGCCCGAAAAAGAAAAACTTTCACCATCATTCACTCCATCACTGTCTTGCCAGAGGCGCCCTGACACTATAATTATAAAACTGCAAGATTAACACCTCTCCTTCAAAGTGTAGACACTGTACTTCCTATCTCCAGGACTTAAGTCCGGCCTGCCGGTTTCCTTAATCCCTTCATAAATATTACACTGCTCACACTCCAACAGCACGTCAAGTTCTAAAAGCCATTTGTCTCCATTTGCTACTAACACTTTCACGTATACTTGCTATAAGTCAAAGCCCCTCGCACACAGTACCTTTTTAACTCCCTCCCTCCAACCTATCCTAGGCCGACCTCTACCCCACCTTCCCTCCGCTACAGATTTATACACTCGAAGTTATTCTGGTTCCTTCCATTCTCTCTGCATGTCCGAACCACCTCAACAATCCCTCCTCAGCCCTCTGGATAATAATTTTGGTAATCTACAACTTCCTGACAAATAGAACACAAAGAGTAATAATAAACAGAGTAAAGTCCCAGGCAGCCACGGTAAAAAGCTCTGTTCCACAAGGCACAGTACTCGCTCCCATTCTATCCCTCATCCTCATTTCTGACATAGACAGAGATGTAAGCCATAGCTCCGTGTCTTCCTTTGCGGATGGCACCTGGATCACCATGGCAATGACCTCCATCGAAGACACCGCGAGACTCCAAGCGGACATCAACCAAATCTTCGAATGGGCCACTCAAAACAATATGAAGTTCAACGAGGAGAAATTTCAACTACTCACACATGGGAAACTTGATGAAATAAAAAATGTGTCAGGGTATATGACAAATTCTAACCATACAATAGAGCAGAAAAGTAATGTGAAGGACCTGGGAGTGATAATTTCAGAGGATCTCGCCTTCAAAGACCACAACAATGTATCTACCTTATCCGCAAGGAAAATGATAGGATGGATAATGAGAACCTTTAAAACTAGGGACGCCAAGCCCATGACGATTCTTTTCAAATCGCTTGTGCTCTCTAAGCTGGAATACTGCTCTACACTAACAACCCCCTTCAAGGCTGGCGACAGTGATCGCCTCAAACTCTTCCTCATCTTCCACTTTTCTCTGCATTGGACTGAAGAAGCCACTGGCTGGCGAAACGTTTCTAGAATAAAGATACCAAGTTGAGAAATGATATGGTGATACCGACAAGACGTGTGAAAAGATACTTACATCCTGAGCTGAAAGTAAATGTCTTTTTCCAGATATACAAATGTTGCATAAAAAGGTCGTCTTGTATTTCTCATCTTCCTTCACTTTAACCCTATATTTCCTCTCTAAATGCCCCTTCTATCCGTACTCTCAGGGTCATTTAAAGACGAAGAAAAGGGAAGACATAACATTACTGTTCAACATACTCAGAGGATTTGTTAGGATGGACAAGGACAAGCTGCTGAAAAAAGGTCGGGATCGATAACAAAAAATCATGCTGTTCTAAATGTTGAATGCCTTTTTAAAATATGGTTTGAGAAAGAGATAAAGGTAGTGAGTAGCAGGAAACCAAACTAGGAAACACGTGTGGAAACTGAGGAGACAAAAGATCCATAGTGATGTTAGTCTGGACTTCTGAGACTTTCTGATCGCGAGTTCCAACCCCGCCCGTGGTATGGTTTGGTTTACTTAGCTAACTTCGGTGTGCTAGAAACGTGGAATAAATCAGAAGAAGTAGAGGAGGCAAATTATATACACAGCTTCATGAATATTTATGATAAGTTTTAAGAGACCAGAAATCAGAAACAGAGGCTCTGTTAGGAGCTAATAATCGAGGTCAACAAACATTACTCGGTGAGTACACGCAAAACAGATGAGTCTGCCAGGATTAAAAATCTGAGTCGTCCAAGTCCTTTAGATTTTGGTTGCGCCATTTCCCATAAGTTTAGTTTGTATCTACCTCTATAGATTTTCTTAGACAATATTTTAGTGTGTCCCTGTACTTGACAATTCACTTTACATTTCATTAATTTTAAACTCCATATAAGTTGAACTACAAAAGATACTTAGTCAAAAGTGATAGCAATTTGTAGTTTATTGATCCCGACACTTTCTCCATAAATATGTTGTATATGGAACATTCTATTTTGATGAACACTGTATCTAATAATTTCTATTTGCACATCCTATGTCATTCCCATTCTCTTTCTGTTCGTTTCCGATAAAAAAAATGCAGACATTGGCTGGTATCCGGCTTCTCCAGGCTTCACTTCTGTCAGGCGTGTGGTGAGACAGTGGCATTCAGGCAGGCGCTCTGAATGATGTAGTTGTCTGTTTCAGCGTAAAGTCCACTCAGACAGGCGCTCTGAGTGATGTAGATGTCTGTTGCAACGTAACGTCCATTATTACTATTTTTCTTTACGTGAAGCTCTACCTCTGTGCAAGTTATTTAGAACAGATGGACGAAAGCTCGAAAGTCCTTCTGTTAATCGAGAGATGTAAACTCTAGGTTCGCAGAGGTGATTCTCCTACTTAAGGGACAGACGCTGCTGGTGGTGTTGAAGAATCACAGTAGCCGACGTAGCAGCTGGTGGAATTCTTGGAAGTCACTAGTGAAGAAAGAACAACGTCTCAAGTCATGGCTTTAAACAGTGTTTTGAAAGTTGTCACTATCTGGCTTGTCGGCTTCACCCATCTTACTTCAGGCCACAAGAATGATTATGAAGGTAATGTGTACTTAATTCAATATAATGTATGTTGCATTTATAATATATAGTACACGATATTGATTAGTGTGGTGAAGGTAATACTGACAAAGGAATCAGTGTGACTAAGTAATTTATAGTAATTATTATGGTAAAATAATACTTAGATTATATAAAAAGATGAATTATGAAAGCAAACATTATCACTTCAGAGCCAAACTTTAGCAGTTTGACAGCCAACATAATTTGAATAAGATCCTTTTAGTTTATATATATATATATATATATATATATATATATATATATATATATATATATATATATACTGAGAACATATTTTGTACAAACATATATAATATATAGAATAAACATATTGAGAACAATAGGTATATACAGAAAATATCACACATGCACATAGCTGTGCACCGGAGAAGAAACCTGTCTCGGAAAACGATAAAATTACAAGCACAACTTACACCACTCAAGCAACCTGACAGTATGAATAATACTTAATATGAATAATACTTATAATTGTCATGTCTCACTTTAACATAAGTTTGACGTGCAGTGGACCAATACAGCAGTGTACTCATGTAAATTTATGCGCAGAACTTAATACACATATACATTGATATAAAAATGTACACATCCCTAATACTAACCCTATCTTGGGGGTAAATCATACAGAAGTACCTTTATCCGCCTGAGCTACACACACCTCCGCCAAATATACTGGCCACAATTACTTTAATTAACATTTTGTTGTACATATACAATTGGCATATCATTATGTAAGATTAAGTATACTGTCAACAAAAATTCAATATCATCGCAACACAGTCTTCTGTAACTTAATGCGAACACAAAAATAAACTACCCAATCACAACCTATTCACTGCACAAATGTCAATTTGCAAAACAAAGGTGTATACAATAAATACTACCATGTTGCAAAACCAGTATCTACGACACTCCTTATCACCACCCCTCTTCCCCCCATTGGGCACCGCCCACTTTCTCTCGTCACTACACATTACCCTGTCACACATTCACCTAGCTGTACGTGAACATATTAGCCTGTCACAGGGCACGACAGTATCACTCACTACAGACCCCACCCAAGCATCCTTACAGCATACATGCGAATAATACCTAAAAATATACCATCACACCTGAACATAGGTGTGATGTGAAGTGACCAATACCGTATGCAAGGCTATATGTACATAGATAGTAATACAATCCTCATCCTGGGGGACACGTACATAAATCTATCAACTGAAAGCCCACAACCATTACCAGATCATACTTTTAATCCAGCTATCATCACACTTACATCCTAACACCTGCCAATCACACTGAACCATCTTTCGTTTATGTCTAAGCCAGACGCCCATACCCCCCCCACACACACTCTCACCCACACACTCTCACCCACACACACACACACTCACCCACACACACACACTCACCCACACTCACCCACACTCAACCACACTCACCCACACACACCCACACACACCTACACCCACCCACACCCACCCACACATACCCATACACACCCACACACACACCCACACACCCACACACCCACGCCCCGCGGGGAGCCGTTGGAACCCCTGAAATCGCCCCCAACCCTCGCCCTAGCTGTGACAACTCCTCCCCCCCCCCACTACAAAGCTAGTAAGATCCCAACGGTTAAACCACAATATCCTGCGGGGAAAGCCGCCTCCCACCGCCGTCTATACATTTCCCTATTCCTGCAAACCGTCTTATAGAAAGTCGCTGCCACTACCCGTTTCGGCGCGACCCAATCCTCATTCCCACGCATACCCCACGACACGTACACAAAATCTACCATTAAATATGCCAATGCCCGTTGAATACTCTCTGGCATCCCTCCCACATCCAAAATGAGCGCCCTCAGCACCGATACGCCCCCCCCCTCCCAATCGCTTCACTACCCAACCCATCCAATCCCGAACATTCCCCAATCGTTCACAAAAATATATAGCATGATACGCCGTATCCTCCCCACCACACACCCACTCTCCTCCACCACTCGTCTCATCCGTAGAACCTGCCATGCAGGAAACGGAACATGATCTCCCACACCCGAGGCCTAAGCTTCAACTTGCGAGAACGACGCCAACTATCACCCCACCCATACATGGGGTATATGCCCTCCACCGGCACCACCACCCGGCTTCCAATCAATCGCGTCAACACCCCCACCCGGATCTTGCCAGGCTCCCGTAGGATCATGAGGGCATGCAGCACCGCTTCACATTCCCTCAACTCCGCACCCCATACCACCTCTTCACTCCCTCATGCAGAAGCTCCAAACCCACACCCTGCACCCCCGACATGCACGAACTCCAATCGTAAGTAAGCACATTTTTACCCACAGATCCAATAACCCTAACCCCCATCCCTGACGTTCTGGCAGCATTACCACCTCCCTTCTCAGCCAATCACACCCCAATCCCCATATAAATTTGAACACCCTCTTTAAGATTCTCGCAATTCCTTACCCCGTTAATATGCCCATGGCCCTCGACCATAGACCTGCCAGGCAACCCGTATTGCCCTCCTGATACGACAAGCCCCACAACACTTTTCAGGCGATTTCCCAGTATTTTTTGCAAACAATTTATAATCCACACATAGTAAAGACAGTGCCCGATAATCCTTCAGGGTACTCTGGGCATCTCCCTTTGGGACCAGAATGACCACCACTGTGGCTTGTAACTTCCCCAAACGCCCCCTCTCCTCCATGGTGTTCGTCAACTTCACCAAGAACCCACGCATTAACTGCCAGTGCCACAGGTAGAGTTCACATAGCAGTCCATCTATCCCCGGTGCCTTTCCCGGACGCATACCCACCAACACCTGCAAAACCTCACCCTTATCTATCTCCCCACCCAGCGTTACCCGATCACTACTCCCCAATGAACATGGCACTAGCTCGCAGACGCTACGTAAAGCCTCTCCTCCCACTACGCTACTCCCCAAATACTGCTCATACCATGCCTCCGCATAACCACTCATCACCTCTGTCGTCCGCAACACTTGCCCCCTCACAATAGCCCCCCACTTCCGAGTGGATGACTAACCTTCCAACCTCAGGGGCTTTCCGTCGGCTCTGCAGTCCCCGTAAGACACACGCCAATGGTCAATCACCCCAAAGCACCTCCTCAACCCCCCTGCACACGCACCGCATCGAAATGCTCATTTTGCAGCTCCTGAATCCTTCTCTTCAACATTTCTATATCCTCCACAGGATATACCACCCTGCTTTATTTACTTTCACGTCATGGACAATCTTTGTTTGAAAAGTTTATAAACACTTGTTGATAATGCGAAGTATCGACATGATGAATAAGACACATGTGCAACACTTTAGAATCTTTATCGCCGAAACGCTTCGCTCGAGTAGCAAGCTTCTTCAGTCAGATAAAGGCGAATATAATAATGAAGACAGTATAAGGAGTAATTGTGAGGCGATCAGTCCCTTAATCTCGATAAGTGATCAGTCCTTCAGCCTGAGGATGAGGGACCGACCACCTCCTTCAGTTTCGCCTATCGAAGTAGGTTGTTGTATGTGGGCGAAACGTTTCGGCAAATACATGCCAAAGTGTTGCACATGTGTTTTATTCATCAAATGCGTTAATTAATACTGTAAAAAAAGAGACGTTTTGTGTTTTTTTAATATTAACAAGCAAGTACGTATCTGTCATTACTTATACAAATACATTATTGATAAAATTGAAAACTATCGCATCTCTTTGTGTTATTTTCCTGAGCAACACAAAAACCTATATGAAACACAAAATATCAAAGATGGTCGGTGCCCTGCAATTGGTTTCTGGCTCATCGATCTCTTTGTCCCATTCTTCGACCAGGCCTCCTGGTTGACATCCTGGTTAATGAAGCTGTTAGTGCTTACAGCTTGTCTCATTAACTACAGCGAGACTTCCAAGTTTAAGTTTTTTCTTCAGTTACTTAAAGATCATATTCGTGAAGATTTTGAAATGATGCCTGAGTCTACATGTTGCCTAAATAGCATGTTAACTCTTGTGATAAAATCTCACTTTTAACATTTTTCATGACTATAGAGTTCCCTGAGCCTTTATCCGCGTCGAGTGCATGACTAAGCTATCAGTGGTTTGTTAGGAAAGCAATGGGGTTACTTATATATGACTATATATCAGTTCGCGTGCATAGCTTTATGTGTCCACACTACATAGTAAATCCTTCAGGTCAGCCTCTTCCACTCATCTATAATGCTCTGAAATCTTTTTTCACATCCTAGTTCAGAACTCAACACATCCTTCTCATAACTGTCATACTTTTGCATACTATTTCCAGCCCGTTTCTAAGTCAGGGTGGGTTAAATTAGGTTAGGTTGGATTAGGTTAGGTTAGGTTTAGTTGGGTTAGGTTAGATTACAGTAGGTTGGACTAGGTTAAGTTAAATATTGCTGTGGCATTGTAGTGAAGCAGAGATATCTTGACGTCTGACACTCACACTGTTTATCATACCATATCCTCACCTATTTAAATACTGCTCTGTTTTTTCTTTAAGGGGAAACTGTAGTATTATTTTAATGTTCAATTCAGAGCTTAAAACCTGTTATCTTACACCAGCTACTTTCAAAGTCCCGTATTATCTCAGGTATACTGCCACATTCAACAGTTTACAAACACTATGGTACCTATTTAAATTTAGTTGAACAGTGGCATGGAGAACTACCCATACACCTACTTCCTCCTGATAAAACTCAGTTGGGCTGTGATGAGCCGAGTAATCTGACAGGTAAATTAAGGTTACCTGCGTCGGACACTGAATTAATGTACACTATTGTATGTTACTTTGTTGTCTCTAAGTCTCTTAAGTAAGACGATTTTTTTTATTACAAATTATGATAGTTACACTGGAATTTGGAAGCTAGTCAAAATAATATTAATAAAAATGATGATAATAATAAAATCAATAATAATAATAATAATAATAAAATAATAATAATAATAATAATAATAAAATAATAATAATAATAATAATAATAATTTAAATAATAATTACAGTAATAAAATCGTGATGATGATGATAATAATAATAATATCAACAATAACATTATTTATTACAATAATAATAGTAAAACAATAATAATGATAACAATAATAATAAAATGGATAATAATTATTATTATAAAATAATAAGAATAGTAATATTAAAATAATACTAAAAATAATAATAATAATGATAGTAAAAATAATACTAAAATGAATAATAACTCCTAATAAAAGTAATAAAATAATAATAATAATAATAATAATAATAATAATAATAATCTCAGCAAAAGTGTTAAACGTGCCACGAAGTTCACAAAATAATAATTTTCAGTTAATTCACTTTTTCGTTAATTTTACCATCAACTTTTTTTTTTTTTTGCAGGATGTATCACAGAGAACCTTTCAGAAGTTGGGAAGACAATACGCATCACTAACAACAACAACCACCAGAGTTGGGTCAAGCCTCTGACAACACCTGCACACCTAGACGTGGCATATATTACTCCACAAGGAACATATAATATTATGTGTACAGTTTACTTTAACATCTCAGACGTCTGGCACAACTTGATTATAACTCTCTCAGTCAGTACATAGTTTTTATGTTGTAGTTTTAACAGTTAAATGTAGAAAATGTTTGTTGTCATGATGAATAATGTTTAATTATGTTGTGTATTTATATATGAAGAAAAAATATAATTTACGCTTCGATAATATTCCTTCGATTTATTTCTTTTTGCCATTTTCCCATCCATATTTTCAACTTATTTTTTATTTCTTTTTTTTCCGGGCTGCTTCTTTTTTTTCTGAACATTAATTTTACCATATTAACGAAATAAATAATGCATAATTTATTTTTAAATAAAATAATATACGATTGCAGGTTGATGATAAAACCTTCACAAATATCACCGTGTTGGTCCCGGAGCTGGGTAACAACTGTAGCAAAACGTTCACTATATCCCACCAAACACTTTACCTCAGGAGCTACAACAACACTGTACAGTGGACCAACTGCACGACTGATAACACCACAGGTGAGGTTTGTTGTCACTCACACACACACACACACACACACACACACACACACACACACACACACACACACACACTCACACACACACACGCGCGCGCGCACACGCACACACAGGATTTATCGTTCTAGTGGCTGTCCTAAGATATTATTAGCGGTCATCGTATGTGAGTGAATCAGTGAACATACCTATAAGAGTGTAACAACTTTCAATAGTGCGAATAATGTGATAATATCAAGAATTTTACAATTTAAATTTGAATGAATGTTGAGTGAGGGAGGGTAGCAGTCAGCTGATGACGCTGCTGGCTGCAGTGTTGACACAAAATATCCAATCATAGTTAATTGGGTCAAGGCTGTGGTCTCAAGTAATAATAAATACAGATATTGGTGGGTTATAACAGCAGTGTAGTGATAAGTTCATAAACGAGTGATTAAGTAAATAATGAAAGTAAGAAAAAATTAGTCAATCCCCAGCTGTTGGTGTTGTGAATGTAGTTAATATCATCAGATTTGTTATGACAATAATACTATACTAAGGAAAAAAGTGAATACCAAGTCTTAAAAAAATAAAATAAAAACTTGAATGCATGATAAAGTTAGTGAGGGAGTTACAAAGTGAAGGAGTTGATAGCAGCCACCACCAGGAACCTCCATTGTTGTGCAGACAACATTACTTGTCTATGTGTGATTAGTTTTTGGTTAGTGTCTAAAGTGTCAGTGTCTGGCCCTGCTGGTTGTATGTTATGCCATCACTCTCTCCCTAACTTTCAGTGCCAGGAGACAGATAGGGGTAAACCTGAAAATATTTAGTAAATTATCTAAATATCTTCAAAAGAGTTGTGTAGCCTAGTGACCCCCCCTCGTCTTTCTGACAGCCACAAGCTAGTAAACAAGTACGTACATACAAACACACGTGTTCGCCAGTAATTATTATTATAGTAAATATTAGTATATATTAATAAGGAATTGAGTGAGAAATAATTTTATAATCTTCAAAAGAGTAGCGTAGCCTGGGCCGGGAGAGTACCGGTGAACCAAGAACAAAGAACCAGGCCGGGAGAATACCAGTTAAGCAAGAACAACAAAGATCCGGGCCGGGAGAGTACCAGTGAACCAAGAACAACAAAGATCTGGGCTGGGAGAGTACCGGTGAACCAAGAACAACAAAAATCTGGGCCGGGAGAGTACCGGTGAACCAAGAACAACAAAGATCCGGGCCGGGAGAGTACCGGTGAACCAAGAACAACAAAGATCCGGGCCGGGAGAGTACCAGTGAACCAAGAACAACAAAGATCCGGGCCGGGAGAGTACCGGTGAACCATGAACAACAAAGATCCGGGCCGGGAGAGTACCAGTGAACCAAGAACAACAAAGATCCGGGCCGGGAGAGTACCGGTGAACCAAGAACAACAAAGATCCGGGTCGGGAGAGCACCGGTGAACCAAGAACAACAAAGATCCGGGCCGGGAGAGTACCAGTGAACCAAGAACAACAAAGATCCAGGCCGGAGAGTGCCAGTGAACCAAGAACAACAAAGATCCAGGCCGGGAGAGTGCCAGTGAACCAAGAACAACAAAGATCCGGGCCGGGAGAGTACCGGTGAGCCAAGAACAACAAAGATCCGGGCCGGGAGAGTACCGGTGAACCAAGAACAACAAAGATCCGGGCCCAGAGAGTACCGGTGAACCATGAACAACAGAGATTCTGGCCGGGAGAGTGCCAGTGAACCAAGAACAACAAAGATCCAGGCCGGAGAGTGCCAGTGAACCAAGAACAACAAAGATCCAGGCCGGGAGAGTGCCAGTGAACCATGAACAACAAAGATCCGGGTCGGGAGAGTACCGGTGAACCAAGAACAACAGAAATCCGGGCCGGGAGAGTACCGGTGAACCAAGAACAACAAAGATCCGGGCCGGGAGAGTACCAGTGAACCAAGAACAACAACAACAACAATAGTGTGTTAACGTCCCCCCCCTCTTTTTCAAATAACGACAAGCTAGTAAACACACAAACACACGTGTACACAGTAAATATCATTGTAGTATATATTAGTGTATATTAATAAGGAATTGATTTTGAAATAATTCTATAATCTTCAGAAGAGTAGCGTAGCCTAGTGTGATATATGACCCCCCTTTATTTTTTTTAAGACTAAGAGAAAAGTGCGTGCGCACGCACACGCGCGCACACACATACACAGATACATACATACACATACACACATATACATACACACACACACACACACACACACACACACACACACACACACACACACTCCAGAAAGACGGAGAGGTGGGGCACACCACCAAGTGCTGGACACAGTGCACACAACCGAGGAAGAAGTGAAGAGGCTTCTGAGTGAGCTAGATACCTCAAAGGCAATGGGGCCAGATAACATCTCCCCATGGGTATTGAGAGAGGGAGCAGAGGCGCTATGTGTACCCCTAACAACAATATTCAATACATCTATCGAAACAGGGAGATTGCCTGAGGCATGGAAGACAGCAAATGTAGTCCCAATCTTTAAAAAAGGAGACAGACATGAAGCATTAAACTACAGACCAGTGTCACTGACATGTATAGTATGCAAAATCATGGAGAAGATTATCAGGAGAAGAGTGGTGGAACACCTAGAAAGGAATGATCTCATCAACAGCAGCCAGCATGGTTTCAGGGACGGGAAATCCTGTGTCACAAACCTACTGGAGTTCTATGACATGGTGACAGCAGTAAGACAAGAGAGAGAGGGGTGGGTGGATTGCATTTTCTTGGACTGCAAGAAGGCGTTTGACACAGTTCCACACAAGAGATTGGTGCAAAAACTGGAGGACCAAGCAGGGATAACAGGGAAGGCACTACAATGGTTCAGGGAATACTTGTCAGGAAGACAGCAGCGAGTCATGGTACGTGGCGAGGTGTCAGAGTGGGCACCTGTGACCAGCGGGGTCCCGCAGGGGTCAGTCCTAGGACCAGTGCTGTTTCTGGTATTTGTGAACGACATGACGGAAGGAATAGACTCTGAGGTGTCCCTGTTTGCAGATGACGTGAAGTTGATGAGAAGAATACACTCGATCGAAGACCAGGCAGAACTACAAAGGGATCTGGACAGGCTGCAGAACTGGTCCAGCAATTGGCTCCTGGAGTTCAATCCCACCAAGTGCAAAGTCATGAAGATTGGGGAAGGGCAAAGAAGGCCGCAGACGGAGTACAGTCTAGGGGGTCAGAGACTACAAACCTCACTCAAGGAAAAAGATCTTGGGGTGAGTATAACACCAGGCACATCTCCTGAAGCGCACATCAACCAAATAACTGCTGCAGCATATGGGCGCCTAGCAAACCTCAGAACAGCATTCCGACATCTTAATAAGGAATCGTTCAGGACCCTGTACACCGTATACGTTAGGCCCATATTGGAGTATGCGGCACCAGTTTGGAACCCACACCTAGCCAAGCACGTAAAGAAACTAGAGAAAGTGCAAAGGTTTGCAACAAGACTAGTCCCAGAGCTAAGAGGTATGTCCTACGAGGAGAGGTTAAGGGAAATCAACCTGACGACACTGGAGGACAGGAGAGATAGGGGGGACATGATAACGACATACAAAATACTGAGAGGAATTGACAAGGTGGACAAAAACAGGATGTTCCAGAGATTGGACACAGTAACAAGGGGACACAGTTGGAAGCTAAAGACACAGATGAATCACAGGGATGTTAGGAAGTATTTCTTCAGCCACAGAGTAGTCAGTAAGTGGAATAGTTTGGGAAGCGATGTAGTGGAGGCAGGATCCATACATAGCTTTAAGCAGAGGTACGATAAAGCTCACGGCTCAGGGAGAGTGACCTAGTAGCGATCAGTGAAGAGGCGGGGCCAGGAGCTCGGACTCGACCCCCGCAACCTCAACTAGGTGAGTACAACTAGGTGAGTACATATGTGTATATATATATATATATATATATATATATATATATATATATATATATTTAATATATTTATAGATGGGGTTGTAAGAGAAGTAAATGCGAGGGTCTTGGCAAGAGGCGTGGAGTTAAAAGATAAAGAATCACACACAAAGTGGGAGTTGTCACAGTTGCTCTTTGCTGATGACACTGTGCTCTTGGGAGATTCTGAAGAGAAGTTGCAGAGATTGGTGGATGAATTTGGTAGGGTGTGCAAAAGAAGAAAATTAAAGGTGAATACAGGAAAGAGTAAGGTTATGAGGATAACAAAAAGATTAGGTGATGAAAGATTGGATATCAGATTGGAGGGAGAGAGTATGGAGGAGGTGAACGTATTCAGATATTTGGGAGTGGACATGTCAGTGGATGGGTCTATGAAAGATGAGGTGAATCATAGAATTGATGAGGGAAAAAGAGTGAGTGGTGCACTTAGGAGTCTGTGGAGACAAAGAACTTTGTCCTTGGAGGCAAAGAGGGGAATGTATGAGAGTATAGTTTTACCAACACTCTTATATGGGTGTGAAGCGTGGGTGATGAATGTTGCAGCGAGGAGAAGGCTGGAGGCAGTGGAGATGTCATGTTTGAGGGCAATGTGTGGTGTGAATATAATGCAGAGAATTCTTAGTTTGGAAGTTAGGAGGAGGTGCGGGATTACCAAAACTGTTGTCCAGAGGGCTGAGGAAGGGTTGTTGAGGTGGTTCGGACATGTAGAGAGAATGGAGCGAAACAGAATGACTTCAAGAGTGTATCAGTCTGTAGTGGAAGGAAGGCGGGGTAGGGGTCGGCCTAGGAAAGGTTGGAGGGAGGGGGTAAAGGAGGTTTTGTGTGCGAGGGGCTTGGACTTCCAGCAGGCATGTGTGAGCGTGTTTGATAGGAGTGAATGGAGACAAATGGTTTTTAATACTTGACGTGCTGTTGGAGTGTGAGCAAAGTAACATGAAGGGATTCAGGGAAACCGGCAGGCCGGACTTGAGTCCTGGAGATGGGAAGTACAGTGCCTGCACTCTGAAGGAGGGGTGTTAATGTTGCAGTTTAAAAACTGTAGTGTAAAGCACCCTTCTGGCAAGACAGTGATGGAGTGAATGATGGTGAAAGTTTTTCTTTTTCGGGCCACCCTGCCTTGGTGGGAATCGGCCAGTGTGAAAAAAAAATAATATATATATATATATATATATATATATATATATATATATATATATATATATATATATATATATATACACGTATACACAAGACAAACCTAACCTAACACATTAGCTCATAAATCCCCCCACCACACACACATTTTTACGATAAGCTGAAGCAGCTAGAATATCCCAACAGGATATAAACAAAATGGGATCTCAAAAGGGAGGACGTAAAGACGAGGGAACCGATGATGGCTGGCCGGAAAAGGAAGAATGGGTAGAACGGCTCAAGAACAAACTGGAACAACAATGGGAGAAAAGGTTAAGCGAGTTTTGCAATAACATGTTAGAGCAAATATCTGCAGAGAGCAAGAAGTGGGAATCACGAGCTGTAGTAGCTGAGGCAAAGATACAGAGACTGGAGGAAGAAATGGATGTACTGAAGCAGGATCTAAAGATGAGGTCCGAAAGAAGCAAGATGACTGAAGTGGGAACAGCAGGCAGCGAGGGGATGGAGCTAAGCAGTCTTTTGAAGCAGTAATATCAGGCCATCAAGGTGTCTGGGAGATGATTAGGGAAACAGCAAAGGAGATGCTTAAATCAGATCCAGAGATACAGAGGGAAAAGAAATGGGAAGAGGAGAGGGAAAGGTCAATAATTATTCATGGGCTTCAGGAGGCTGAAGGGCAGACCTATGATTAAAGAAAGCATTGGGAGGAAAGAGAGATTAAGAACATCATTGCAATAACAGGAGAGAGGGACATGTCTCAGGAAGAAAATTTTCACAGACTTGAGGGGTATTCCAGGGAAAAAATTCGACCAATTAGATTGACATTCAAGATAGATGTGGTACAGAACAGGATACTACAACAGAAACCACTGTTAAAGGACTCTCCAGAGTATCAAAAAGTGTTCCTCAATCGAGACAGAATCCGAAAGGAAAGGGAACAACTGAAAGTGAAAGCAAGACAAAACCAGTGGAAGGAAAGAGAGACATCTGATTAAGGAGACATTCACGACATTGTACACCGTGTACGTAAGGCCTATACCGGAATATGCAGCGCCAGTATGGAACCCTCACTTAGTCAAACACGTCACGAAATTGGAGAAAGTGCAAAAATTTGCAACACGATTAGTCCCGGAACTGAGGGGTATGTCTTATGAGGAGAGGTTAAGGGAACTCAACCTGATGACACTAGAGGATAGAGGGGACATGATAACAACGTATAAAATACTGAGAGGCATTGACGAGGTGGACAAGGATCGAATGTTTCAGAGATGGGATACAGAAACAAGGGGACACAATTGGAAGCTGAAAACTCAGATGAGTTATAGGGATGTTAGGAAGTATTTCTTTAGTCTTAGAGTTTTCAGGAACTGGAATAATCTGGAGAGTGAAGTAGTGGAAGCAAGTTCCATAAATAACTTTAAGAAGAGGTATGACAAAGATCATGGAGCAGGGAGAGAGTGAATTAGTATCGACCAGTGAAGAGGCGGGGCCAGGAGCTATGAATCGACCCCTGCAACCACATATAGGTGAGTACATATAGGTGGGTACACTTGACCCTTGCAACGACATATAGGTGAGTACACAAACGAGTACAAATGCGAGTACATTTTATGTACTCGCATTTACGCGAGTACATAAAATAGAAGCATAAAAACGCAAAATATTTAATTTTAAATAATTAAATTAAAAATAATTAAGCATGTTACAAGCACAAGTCGTTGTATACAGACTGTGCTTAATAAGATTTTACTAAAATTCCTATTTTTTGGGATTACCTTTTTTTCACTTAATAATTTTGTGATTAATTAAACCCTTGAGCACTTTTGAGTGTGGCTGTGGAAGGTTATTCTGGGGATCAACGCCCCCGCGGCCCGGTCCATGACCAGGACTCCCGGTGGATCAGGGCCCGATCAACCAGGCTGTTACTGCTGGCCGCACGCAGTCCAACGTACGAGCCACAGCCTGGCTGATCCGGCACTGACTTTAGGTATCTGTCCAGCTCACTCTTGAAGGCAGCCAGGGGCTTATTGGCAATTCCCCTAATGCTTGATGGGAGGCTGTTGAACAGTCTTGGGCCCTGGACACTTATGATGTTTTCCCTTAGTGTACCAATGGCGCCCCTACTTTTAATTGGGGGCATTTTGCATCGCCTTCCCAGTCTCTTACTTTCGTAGGGAGTGATTTCTGTGTGCAGATTTGAGACCATTCCTTCCAGGATTTTCCAAGTGTAGATTATGATATATCTCTCCCTCCTGCGTTCCAGCGAGTACAAGTCAAGTGCTTCCAAGCGTTCCCAGTAGTTAAAGTGCTTGACAGAACTTATACCTGCAGTAAAGGATCTCTGTACACTCTAGATCTGCAATTTCACCTGCTTTGAATGGAGATGTTAGTGTACAGCAGTATTCCAGCCTAGAGAGAACAAGTGATTTGAAAAGGATCATCATTGGCTTGGCATCTCTCGTTTTGAACGTTCTCATTATCCCTCCTATCATTTTCTTTGCACTTGTGATCGTGGCACTGTTGTGATCCTTGAAAGTGAGATCCTCAGACATTACTACTCCCAGGTCCCTTACATTATTTTTCCGCTCTATTGTATGGCCAGAGTCTGTAGTATACTCTGTTCTAGTTATTATCTCCTCCAGTTTTCCATAACGGAGTAGTTGGAATTTGTCCTCATTGAACATCATATTGTTTACCGTTGCCCACTGGAAAACTTTGTTTATATCTTCTTGGAGGTTAACCGCGTCCTCACCAGATGACAGCCTCATGCAGATCCTAGTATCATCCTCAAAGGATGATACGGTGCTGTGGTGAAGATCCATCTCCCCACTTTCCCAGTTATTCCTTTAGCATGTATTTTATAGGCTATTACGCCATGATCGCATTTGTCAAATACTTTTGCAAAGTCTGTGTATATTACATCTGCATTCTGATTTTCTTCCAGTGCATCCAGTGCCATATCATAGTGATCCAGTAGTTGTGAGAGGCAGGAGCGACCTGCCCTGAACCCATGTTGCCCTGGATTGTGCAGGTTTTGGGAATCCAGGTGATTTGCAATCCTGCTTCTTAGCACTCTTTCAAAGATTTTTATGATGTGGGACGTCAGAGCTATTGGTCTATAGTTCTAAGCTAATGCTTTGCTGCCACCTTTATGGAGTGGGGCTATATCCGTTGTTTTAAGTGACTGTGTAATTTCACCCATGTCCAAGCTCCTCCTCCATAGTGTACTTAGGGCACGCAAGAGGGCTTTCTTGCAGTTCTTAATGAATACAGAGTTCCACGAGTCTGGGCCCGGGGCTGAGTGCATGGGCATGTTGTCAATGGCTTTTTCGAAGTCTATCGGAGTTAGGGTAATGTCGGAAATCTGGCATACATTTATGGAGTTTTGAGACTCATTCATGAAGAAATCATTTGGGTCGTCGATCCTCAGACTGATTAGTGGTTCACTAAACAGAGTCGTACTGGGATTTCAATATTTCACTCATTTCCTTGTTGTCATCTGTGTAAGTCCTATCCTGTCTGAGCAAGGGCCCAATACCAGATCACAGTGGTATTTGCCTTGTTTTTGGCATATGAAAAGAAATATTTTGAATTTCTTTCAATTTCACTAATAGCTTTAAGCTCTTCCTGTCTCTCCTAGTTCCTGTAAGAGTCATTTAACTTAAGTTCTATAGTTTCCACTTCCCTGAACAGCGCCTCCTTTCGTGTATCAGATATTCTAGCACTCCTGAGGAGCTCAGTGACTCTTCGTCGTCTTCTGTAGAGGGAGCGTCTTTCTATCTCCGGTTTACTCCTGCTCTTCTTCTTTCTTAGGGGAATATACCTAGAACATGCTTCAGCTGCCAGGAAGTTAGTGAGTTAGTGAGGAGTCCGGTATAAATACTTCCTTATTAGATGATGTGAAGTCCGAAATGTGAATCACATCTAGGAATAATAATAATAATAATTATATATCATCATTAATATTATTATATTAATATTATTATTATTATTATTACAACTAAAACTGGTAACACTAATAAAATTATTAATAATAAAATTGGTAAAATGTTTCTAGTAATAATAATTATTGCAATAATTATTATTATAGTAATAGTATTCATCAATCACATTATTTTATTTTTGAAGTGCATTTGAAATTTTAGCATTGGACATATATACCTTCTACTTCCCAGTGGATACAACAGTCTCAACACTACCATCATTGGATACAACAGTCTCAACACCACCAACAGTGGATACAAGAGTCTCAACACCACCATCAACATCAACACGCCCACCACAGTCAGCTTACCATCCTCTGTTTCTGGCTGGTGTTGTACTGTTCTTCATATTAGTTGTGGTCGTCTCTATTTACGTCTTCATCACTTTGCGTATCCTCAACCAGCTGTTACTAGAGAGAGGTGAGAGTAGTCATATGTTACTGTTGGTGAGAGTTCGGGAGTTCTAAATCATAACTTGGTGTAGGTCGGGCGATGTGTTGGGTCACTAGTGATATGATTGGTACCAAGGATTTTATCAATAACTGGTAACATGCTTCTCTCGTTTCTCCAGGCAGTAATTCTGGTCAAGAAGAAGAGGTTAGAACTTACGAGGAGTGGAATGAAAACTGGCAGGTGCAATCACAACTGTGAAAACCATATGTACGTACAGGAGTGGAGAGTGGTTCAGTGTGACAAAAAGTCAGTATTATTATTAATAATTTTAAAAACTATTTAAAATACACTTTTATAGCAACAGCAAAATATTGCTAAGCCACAAGGGCTATACAGCGCTGCAGGATAGGGAAGGAAGCGAGGGTATTGGGCGGCAGGAAGGGGGAGGGATGATCAGTAGGTTACAGAAAACAGCGGGGCAGGGGATAGTACGGGGGGAGAGGGTAGCAAGAGATTGAGGTAGAAAGGGCTGAAGGTATCAGAGTTTGTAAAGTCAGTTGTTGTCAAAAAGTCAATGAGAGAGTCCGGATGAAAGGTGGGTCCATCAGCGAGAAGGGAAGGTAAAGAGAGAGCAGCGGAGCGAAGACGACGACGGAGGTAAATTCTGCGTGCTCGTTGATAAAGTCTAACAGAATGTGGCTGACTGATAATGGAACCTGACAATTCTCAGAGAGAGGAGCAGGGCACCTCTCCATGAGATATCCATGAGTAAGACGGTATGGCCAATGCGAAGACGGGAGAGTGTAGTCTCCCAACCTCGACACTGGTGACAAGAAGACGGCCAGTAACCTATACTCGGTTTAACAGATTGAAGTTTGTTACCGAGCATAGTAGACCAACGTTGTTGCCAACGGGTGTGAAGGTGGGTAGCTATTGCAGCAAAATAGTCCGTAAATGGGATACCTCTATATGAAACTGGTAGGTCATATACTGCTGACCGTGCAGCAGTGTCTGCCTGTTCGTTGCCCTGTACGTCAACATGACCAGGGGCCCAACAAAAAACCATATCTTTATGCTTGGTAAAGATGCGGTGTAGCCAAAGTTGGATGCGGAGGACTAAGGGGTGAGGTGTATCAAATTTCTGTATAGCCTGTAAAGCACTAAGAGAGTCTGAGACAACCACAAATGATGACACAGGCATAGATGCAATACGGATAAGTGCTGCAAGAATGACATACAATTCAGCAGTAAAAATACTAGCCGAAGATAGTAAATGATCTCGTACAACATTGTCCAGAAACATTGCTGCGAATCCTACACCGTCAGAAGACTTAGAGCCATCTGTGTACACTGCAATGGCATGATAATGAGAGTGGAAGTGGTCAAGAAAAAGAGAGCGGGAAGCGACCGTAGACAGTTGGGCTTTCGAGCAAGGGAGAGAGAAAGAACAGACTCGAACAGCTGGAACTTCCCAGGGGGGTAGGGAAAAGTGAGATGCTACATGAACATAGAAAGGTGGTAATTGAAGAGAAGACAAGAGCGAATGTAGGCGAAGAGAGAAGGGACGGAGTAAACAGGGGCGGCGAACAAATAATGTCTACTAATATCAGTGACCATTCTATAAATGGAAGGATTGCGGAGATCATGAGAGCGTACATAGTAGCGAAGGCAATGGGCATCACGGCGATCGGATAAGGATGGAACGTTCGCTTCTGCATAGAGGCTCTCAACAGGGAAAGAGCGAAAAGCACCAAGGCATAAACGTAATCCTTGGTGATGAATGGGGTTAAGGCTAGAGAGAGTAGCAGGAGATGCCGCTGAATAGATCTGGTCACCATAATCAAGTTTCGATAAAATGAGGGTGGAATGTAGGCGAAGGAGAGTTCGACGATCAGCTCCCCATGAAAGATGAGCAAGGGTTTTAAGAAGGTTCAGCCGGCTGTGACAAGTTGCCTTCAGAGAGGTAATGTGAGGTTTCCAGGATAACCTACGGTCAAAGAGGAGGCCCAGAAACTTGACTGTATCACGTTCAGGGATACGGGAGCCATAGAGGTACAAAGGATGATCGGAGATGACAGAGCGTCTAGTGAAAGTAATTTGGTGGGTTTTAGTGCTGGAAAATTTAAACCCATGTGTGGTGGCCCAATTGGAAACACGGTTGACTGCATGCTGGAGAGAAACTGTAATGAGGTGACAGTCAGCGCCTGCACAGGCAATAGCGAAGTCATCAACATAGAGTGATGACCAAATATTTGATGGAAGACTAGAGGCCAAATCATTAATAGCAAGGAGAAAAAGTGTTGTGCTCAGAACACATCCCTGGGGGACACCTTCAGCTTGGATAAAGTCCGGGGAGAGCACATTATTAACCCGAACACGGAAATGTCTATCAGTTAAAAAGTTCTTAAGGAAGGATGGTAGATTGCCTCGGAGGCCTAAGGAGTGGGCTTGGGCCAAAATATTATACCTCCAAGTTGTGTCATATGCCTTCTCAAGGTCAAAAAATATGGCAATAACTGAGTGGTTATTCGCAAAGGCATTACGAACATACGTATCCAAGCGTAGTAAGGGGTCTATGGTAGAACATCCCTTACGAAAGCCATATTGACGAGTGGAGAGACTGTTGTGTGTCTCTAAATACCACACTAAACGTCTATTTACCAGGCGTTCCATCACTTTGCAAACTGCACTGGTAAGAGCAATGGGACGATAGTGGGAGGCTTCATGTCCCGTAGTGCCTGGTTTGCGGAAAGGGAGAACAATGGCAGATTTCCACAGCTGTGGAAGAACTCCTTGTGACCAAATAAGATTGAAAAGGCGTAATAGGACTGCAAGGGCTGACTGATGTAAATGTTGTAGCATACGAATATGAATGTCGTCGGGCCCAGCTGCCGATGATCGGCAAGCTGAGAGTGTTGCCTCCAGTTCTTGAAGTGTAAAAGGCACATTATACTGTTCTTCTCTGAGAGAAGAAAAGTCCAAGGGTGCTAACTCTCTGGCAGACTTTGAGGAAAGAAATGAGGGGCATAGATGGAGCCCCTGAGAAATACAGACCAGATGATTGCCAATTTCATTGGCAACATCTAGTGGGTTTGCTATATCAACACCGGCAACCCGCAGAACAGGAGCCGGGTCAGGAGAATATTTACCACTCAGTTTTCGTACTTTTTTCCAGACTGCACTCATAGAGGAAGCAGAGGTGATGGTGGAGACATAATCTCGCCAGCAAGTGCGTTTAGTGTCACGGATGACACGGCGAGTGATCGCACGCTTCTGCTTAAAATCAAGAAGTCTCTCCGTGGTTCTATTGTACCGGTACCTGCCCCATGCAGCGCATTTCAAACGTACTGCACGAGCACAGGCAGGAGATCACCAAGGCACGCATTTCTGAGAATGCCTGCCCGAAGTTTGTGGTATAGAATGAGAAGCTGCGGTTAAAACGGAGGACGAGAAGAGGTGTAAAAGCTCATCAATGGAGGACGAAGAAGGAACCTCTCTAAAAACAGTTAGTTGTGAGTAAAGGTTCCAATTTGTCTGATCAAATTGCCAGCGTGGGATACGAAGAGGTGGTGAATATGAAGGGGAAGTAAGAATGACTGGGAAATGATCAATGTCATGTAAATCTGGGAGAACAGACCAGGTGAAGTCTAATGCAGCAGAGGAAGAGCAGACTGAGAGATCGATGCAAGAGAGAGTGTGAGTCCAAGGATCAAAATGGGTGCGAGTACGCGTATTTAAAACATGGAGGGGGTGGGTGGCAAGAAAAGTCTCTAACTGAATGCCACGGGATTCACAGTGAGACCCCCCCCCCAGAGGAAATGATGGGCATTAAAATCGCCAAGTAACAGAATCGGTGGTGGTAATGACGAAACAAGAAAGGCAATATCCGGAATAGATAATGCCCGAGAAGGAGAGAGATATAAAGAACAGAGCATATACCACCTATGCAAGTGGATACGGGCTGCTGTGTAATGCAGCGAAGTACGAACAAATAGCTGATGGTACGGAATATCAGTGCGTAGAAGAAGGGCACTTTCATTAAAGGTCCCATCAGGAAAAGGATCTGAAGAATACAATAAATTATAGCCTGAGATGGGAGAGATAACAGCAGAGTGTAATTTTGGTTCCTGTAAGCAAACACCAACAGGGGAAAACTGGGAGAGTAACATCTGAAGCTCACCCCAATTACCCCTGAGGCCGTGTATATTCCACTGTAAATAGGCCATGATTGGCAATGATAAAGATACTTGAAATCCACAGGTAAGGGTTCCTACGGACTAGAGGGGTTAGAAAAGTCCACATGCGGAGGCAGCGGAAAACGTTCAAGCAGCGAAGGAACGGTGCGCTGTGAAGAAAGGAGTTGAGCAGATGGAGGAGAGGAGAGAGAAGGAACCGAGGGTGGATCAGTGTCCATTGATGATTTGGTCTCTGCAATATATTCAGAGGTTGCTTCAAGTGTTTCGGAATTCAGAGACGTCGTATGGGAGACAATATTGGAGATGGTAGGGGGAGGATGAGTAAAGATTGGAACTGTAATGGACTGTACCAAGGTAGGGGGGGGGCGAAAGGGTGGAGGGAACTGGAGAAGAAGCGTGGAAGGGGACAGAAGAGGCAGAAACCTGGGAGGTGGCAGAAGAGGAAGAAACTTGGGAGGGAACAGGGGAGGTAGGTATAGTACGAGGAGGAGGGTGAACCTCTACACTTGTAACAGAGCCAGTGAGAGGGGAAGAACCCGGTACAGAGACAGGGAAGGTAAAATGAGGAGGTGGAAGAAGGGAAGGAGGGGTTAAAGGACCTTTTTTTGACTTCTGAGAAGTAGAGGGACGATTGGGAGGAGGTGTCGTACGAGATCTCGTCGATACTGAGGCTTGTGAGGGAGAACACGAAGAAGTGAGAACAGACTGAGGCGTTGAAGTAGGGACGTCTGAGCCTAGGACAGCAAAAGAATTAGATACAGGAGTGACTATGGGAGAGGTAACCACAGAGGAGGCTGCAGAAGATGGGACCCCAGAAGTGGGGGGACGTTTTGAAACACG
Organism: Cherax quadricarinatus; assembly: GCF_038502225.1. Taxonomy (NCBI): domain Eukaryota; kingdom Metazoa; phylum Arthropoda; class Malacostraca; order Decapoda; family Parastacidae; genus Cherax; species Cherax quadricarinatus. Next base: position 18,787,614 of record NC_091307.1, read on the forward strand.
GGAATAAGAAACACGAGGTAGTCTCCCTTGGAGGCGGAGATGAGAAACTGCCATGGCATAAGGGAGACCTTCTGCCTCTTTGAGGTAACGGATTTCCCGCTCATTTAAGTAGACTTGGCAACGGTGAGAGTACGAAGGGTGAGCCTCATGACAATTAAGGCAAGAGGGAGGTCGATTGCAAGACGTATTTGAATGGTCATCGGCACCACAGACTGGGCATTCGGCTATAGATCTGCAATATTTCGCTGGATGGCCAAATCGCCAGCAATTTCTACACTGTTGCAGTGTAGGGATCACCTTTCGAACTTGTAACCGATGTCCTGCTACATAAACTGAGGATGGGAGTTCACGGCTGTCAAAAGTTAAACGAGCCACATTGCTAAGGTATCGTCTCCGCCTGCGGGCAGGAAGAACATAAGTGTCTACCTTGAGGATTGGGAGATCTTGGAGTTCCAGCTGTTCAAGAATGTCATTGCCACATGTCTGGAAATTTTGTTGAACTATGGTATGGGGCAGAATGACGGTACCACTACAAGAATTGAGGGAATGATGTTTTTCAATAGTGACAGGAACAGTATCTATATGGGAAAGAAGAGAAAGATCATGAGCTTGGGTAGCATTCTGTACAGTGATGATGCGCGTACCGCTCTTAAGAGCATGAAAAGAAATATCTTTACCAACATGGCGTAGGAGTGCCTTGCCAATACTGTGGTCAGAAAGATAGGCGGTAGAGGAAGTCGGTCGTAAAGTGAAGAATTTAGTCCATTGTGCAGTCTGAAACTGAGCGTGGAAAGGGAGTGCAGGACGTGTCGATCTTTTCTGAGAAGAACGAGAAGGTGGAGAAGTATCATCAGCAGGTAATTGTCGTTGGCGTTTAGGCGTGGGACCAGAGTTGGTCCGACGTGGAATGGGCCGGCAATTCGAAAATTGCTGCACTGTAGAGGGAGAGGCCAGAAGCATAGTCAAAGGAGAGCGGAGGTCAGATAAATCGAAGGAGTCAGTCGAGACCTCAGTACCTGAAGCGGGTGAGGAAACAGCACCGGCAAGAGGTACAGAGGCATGAGGAGTGTCCAAAGAGTGGTCCAAAGATGAGGCGGGGTCAGAACGGGGTGTGGTATCAAGAAGGGGCCCGGGGGTAGCAGGTTCATGGATTGGGTTCTCCATGGTTAGGTTACTTCTTTCTTTTTGTTTTTAAGAAAAAAAAGAAATAAGAAAAGAAAATAAAAATAAAAAAAAGAATAAAAAAAGGGGGGACCGGGGAGGGATGGTTCCTAGGAGGAATGAAAGGGCCAGAAATCTCCCTCCGCGCCCAAGAGGACCTCAGCACCGCAAGTAGCGTAGATGCAGCATGGAACCCATGCCATACCCTACCCATCATGCCAATAAACCAGCAATCCCGGATAGCAACCTCACATCTGCTGAGCTACCTCGGTGGACAAAAGAGAGGGCGGCCGGATATCCGCCACAAAGCATACCTCCTTCGGCCACCACCCCCGGAATCCGAAAGGTGGCTTCCAGAGATACACCCGTCACCCAAAAGACACCCAAAGCCACTCTCCGGGATACCAGAGAGGGATCGGGACATCCCCAGGCGATCCAGATTCCACGGCAAACTACGCCACCGCCAAGAACCTCAACGGAATGGGATGGATCCCGGTACCCTTTCCCCTACCTTGGAACTAGCACGCCTGTGGGAAAAATCCCAAAGGCCAAAAAGAGGAAGGGCAAAAGGGAGGGGTGGGGAGGAGGAGGAGGAAAGGGAAAAGGGGAGGATGAGGAGAATGGGATAGGGAAGGGTGGATTGGGGGGTAATTAGGTTCGGTCTGAGGAAGGAGACCGACAGGTAATTAGGTTTCGGTCTGAGGAAGGAGACCGACAGGTCTAATTCCTCAGACCAAGAGCCTCTTCACCACATGTATGTACACAAGGAGCCCCCCCCCCCCCCCCCCCCGCGGCCCAATCCTTGACCAGGCCTCCCGGTGGATCAGGGGTTGATCAACCAGGCTGTTACTGCTAGCCGCACATAGTCCAACGTGCGAACCACACCTCGGCTGATCGGGAACTGACTTTAGGTATTTGTCCAGCTCCCTCTTGAAGGCAACCAAAGGTCTATTGGTAATTTCCCTTATGCCTGATGGGAGGTTATTAAACAGTCTTGGGCCCCAGGCACTAATCGTGTTTTCTCTTAGTGGACTCACGACACCCCTACTTTTCATTGGGGGTTATGTTACGCCGTCTGCACACGAAAATCACTCCCTACTTTCGTAGGGAGTGATTTCCGTTTGCAGACTTGGGAGGAGTACATATAGGATTTTCCAGGTGTAGATTATGACGTATCTCTCTCGCCTGTGCTCCAGTGAGTACAGGTCAAGTGATTCCATTTTATTTTGGTCTGTGCACATTACTTACTACGTTTGAAAATGAGCATTAGAAGTTGCTGAAATACGTTAATGCATTTTCCTTAAGGCAAAAAAAAAAAAATGTGTATTGGAGATATATTTATAAGTAAGAAAGTGTCTTCAGGACAAAAGTAAGTGGAATATCTTAGGATACAATGTTATGTTTTAAAAAAGGGGTGTAAATATCTAGCCGGGATAGGTCAGGAGGTGCTAAGCCACAGAACAGGTTATCATCGAGTTAAAAACCCCTGGCAGAGACAGTGCTTATTATTTATCAGTGGTATATATACCCTGAGGTGTGTGTCTATCATTGTAGATACTTGTAGAAGTGTGTTTCTCGGTGTATATTCACTCTTTTTAGTTCCGTTATTATTATTATTGTGTTAGTAGAATTACTTTATTCTTAATATTATTATTTTCATTGTTATTATTGTTAGTAGTAGTAGAATTACTTTATTCTTAATAATAATAATAATAATAATAATAATAATAATAATATTATTATTATTATTATTATTATTATTATTATTATATTATTATTATTATTATATTATTATTATTTGCATTATGCTTTTTCTATTCAGTAGCTGAACCAATAGTAAGTAAAAATTTTTGTGTTTCATTAATGGATTGATTAGGTCGTTTTTGCTTGTATCAGTGTGTTTCAAGTGACTTTTATTATCATATTTGCAGTCGTTGCCTCTTTACTTAAATACACTTGGTATATATTATGTTGTGCTTATCTCGCTTGATGCGTGTACACGAATAACAACAGTGTATATGCGTAAGAGTTTAACCCCATATTTGGGGTTAAACTGATATCCTCAGTGGTGCTACAGATATCCGCAGTGATGTACCGGGCATACTCAATAAAATCTTAGCTAACTTCAATAGTGTTGTATGTATCCACATTGCATTTATTCTCAAGTGTCACAGGTATCCTCGGTTATATTAGTAAGCCTCAGTGGTACTGCAGGTATCCACAATAGTATTACAGCTATTCTCAATTGTTACAGGCATCCTTAATGGTGCTGCATGCATTCTCAGTGGTATTGCAAGTATCCTCAGTATTATTGTAAGTATCCTCTACTCTGTTAGTTATCCTCTGTGTTAGTGCTGATATCCTCAGCTGCACTGCGAGATTCTTCACAGCGTGCATTTATTTTCAATGGTGTCTACTAGTACGAAAACACAGGGGTCTTCAGCAGCCTCCATCAGCAGCGCGTTCTACAGGGCCTTCCCAGTCTACTCCAGTCACAGTCTGCTCTCTACACCCTCGTGGTCCACCAGGTCCAAAAGGCGCAGATAACAGATGTTTTTCACCTCCATGATGCCCTTCTCCACCTCCGCTTCGAGAGAGTTGTTCAGGCGCGTCCTGAGACCCTCCAAGATGGCTTCCTTCTTGTTCCTGCGGGCGCAGATCACGAACGGGAAGCCAAACTTCTCGCGGTAACTGTTAAAATAAAAAAAAAATATGTTAGCCTTTCCAATATCATTCCATGGGAAAGCTATTTCTAAATTGGCCTGTGTATTTTTGGATGTGTTAGAGCTCCAGCTCTTGGTCTCCGCTTCTAAGCCACTAATTAACCAGTATGTGGAATACATCAGAATAAATGCGCCAACATTCTATCAACCTCTCTAATTCACCTAGAGCAGTAAAGTGAGCAAATAATCACAAATTCACAGAAGCGATACAGCGCCTGGGAAATGGGAAATAATCAGGATTGATTTATGGGAAGGTCATTTCAATTCCTTGGGTCAAGTGGGAGGCGCATTAATTTAACTGGAGTGGAATGTGAATATCCAGAAACTGGAACAAATAACATACTTTAATGCGGTTTGGATTCTATTATATTTCATGAAGCGTGTAACTCCTGTGTAGTAGTGGAGGCTCGATCCTCTGTGTCCATTAATTGCTACGGGATTCCTGACCAGTTAGGAAAACTGAAGAACAGTCAGCTTTCTCAAGACAATCACTAACTGGATGACGCTTGCATATCACTGGTACAATATGTGGACAACATGCGATTTGCGGCATTTCGTTAGGACGTTTCGTCCACCAGAGACTTTCATCAATTCGGGACGAATACCGCGTCTTACAAGTATGGTAAAAAGCTTGTAAACCAAGCGAGAGCGTTCCTGTATTTCCTCACCTGTGGTTCATGCTGTCCAGGCGTTGGCTCTCCTCTGGGGTCAGGCTGGTAACACCGGCGGCTTCTTGCTCCCTCTTGGACTCCTTCGTGAGTTGGCCTGCCCTCGCCAGCCTCCCAGCCAGGTCTGGGTGACAACGGAGGATGCCTTCCCGTCCTGCACGAAGATTCAGTGTCGTTCCAATTAGATCCAAGGTACACATGAAACTAACAAGTTAATAAATGAGACGCATGTGCAGCAGTCGAGTATTTTTATCGTTGAATATACTACTTCAAGGCTGACGAACTGATCAAATCATCTTTACCTCTAAATTGTTTTGTTATCTACAATGCCTGTCGCCTTTGTTTTCGACTGAAGAAGCCTGCAGATCAGGTGAAACGTTTCGACATCAATGATACTCAGCTAGCACATGTCTTGTTCATGATACCGACAACTGGTGAATGAAACACATGTTCATCATCGGGGTACCTTTATCTGAAAGACGTTTCGCCCACTAGGGGGCTTTATCACATATAATGATTAGTAATGAAGCCTCTGGCGAGCAAAACATCTCAGACAAATATGCCAAGTTTTAAGGACTAATCTTATTTAACCTACCTTCAAAAGTACACTAATTATTACTATTACTATCTTTATAATAATAATAATAATAATATTATTATTATTATTATTATTATTATTATTATTATTATTATTATTAATTTCATGGGTAATACAACTCCCGTGGAAAGAGAGAGCATTAGGTTTGTTCTAAGGAAGGTGAGGATAGCTCTAGTTCCTCAGACCAAGAGCGCTACACTGGCATCACTCCACCCTCTACTAAGTGGCAAGTTTATTTAGGTACAGGTACACATAAGTACAATTATCATACATTTTAACATATCACTGCTGCACGCAGAAACAAGCAGAGGCGGATCACAGCCAGAAGGATTCGAACCCACGCTGACTGCGATCTCTGTACATACTTCTTGTTTCTGCGTGGTGCAGTGATGTGTTAGTACGTATTACAACTGTACCTGTGTATATTAACATACGTACAATAAGGTCACAGTAAACAGGTGATATCACAATATGAAGAACAATCACTATGAAAAAAATAGTGAAATTCCAACCGCTTTCGTGATTTCTCACCTTATCAAGCGCTTGGAATTCCACTATTTTTTCACAGTTGTTATCCTGCACATTAGTATATCTGTAAATTACCTAGGATAATCCCCAGAAGAGTCGGACAAAGTGACTTATTTCCACTGGGGTCCTTTGAGGGTACCACGCCCATGCAGTGGGAATTATTGCGCCGGAGTAGCAATTATATTAATGCTTTTATAATTTAGGGAACATTTTAATATATTTACATTAATAATTATTTGTTATCGTGAATATTTAAACATTATTTTTATTTCTGAAGTCATTAACTGCAGCCAATCAATGAATTAGTTATGACGTCATGAATAGCAGCCAGTTATTATTATTATAATTATAAAAAGAAGCGCTAAACCTACAAGGGACATACAGTACAGCCAATTAAAGCATGGGTAATAAGACGTCATAAACAGCACCTAATTAAGACTGATGACATCCTACGCCCTCAGTCAACAGCAGCATCCAAACAAGGAATGGACAATGTGACGTCTTTAGCATTAGTAGCCAATAAAGGCCCGGGAGATGTGACGTCATCAGCAGCAGCAGCGAATCATGGCCAAGGAGACAGAGACTCACATGCTCCCCAAAACATCCGGCCCTAGGGAATCCCTATAGTGTATACTATACCATACCCTCCCTCTCTCATACTCATATACTTTCATTCAGTACCAACATACAATCTGTTGACAATATGCATTTCAAGTACTTTATATTTTAGTAATTTTTTTCATCATATACAAGTTTTCGTGAGTACTTAATTTATCTCAGGAAAGCAGAGTCCCTAGCAAGCAGCTGCCTCTTACCTGCCACGGGAAGATCATCAATAAATCTGCAGATCTCCTCGTGTAAGTGCCTCACGTCGCTGAACGGTCGATGTTTCCACACTGCGGCGGCACACAAGGGACAATGCTCAATCACGTTGCCGAACACTTCAATAAATTCCTCATAATCCAGGGCGTTTACCTTAGAAACCTGCATGACTGAACCCTGTCTGGCCAAGGTCACCTGTACCACTACTGCCCTCTGTCAGCCAGACCCAGAGATTCCCACACTTCTTCCATGTTACGTAAAAACATATGTTCGCTCCTCCTTCGAACGCAGTGATTTATTCCACAAGTTGCAAAAACACTGGATGATAATTTAGCTTTTTATATTATATTCTGTTTACCTTAACTGTAGTCTCAAAGATGCTCATCCATGTGTATACAGTCAATGAATGTAAGATTGTATGGTATGTGCTGTACACAGAGGTGTGAGTATATGTCTCTCCCAAGATATATACATTGAGTTTACTTTAATTTACTTTACTTGTGGTGCATAAGTAAAGATGAGTTAATGACCCTCGTGTAGTCAATAAGATTTAAGAAATAATGACTTAACGTGGATCGTTGAAACATTATATTAGTAATGAAACTTGTCTTTTTTTATGTTACATCCTAAAAAATATGTTAACTAATGATTGCCAATTCTTAACGCATCTCTCTGCACAATGGTCACTATATAACAAAAAGTACTTCTTTAAAATCCACCTCAAGTGGTCAGGCCACTAAAACTTTTTTTATCTCACTTTTCCTGTCAACGCACATCCTTTCTCGCTTCTCTGTCTTACCCTTTGCACTTTCTCTCCCCATTCTTGCCATCGATCGTGTGGATTAACATACAAGAAAAAAAAAAAGCCCATCGCTGTTGGCAACTCCCTCAGCCGTCATGTTGTTGCCTCAACATCAGTGAGAATAACCAGCCATGTATGATGCATCTACATGAACTCAAGCATGTGATCACATACACACTCACACTTACACATACATACACAAGACTTAGAACAGGGAGGGAATGGGACCTAGTAGCAACCATCAGAGAGGCGGGGCCAGGAGCTGCGACTCGACTCCTGCAACCACAGAAAGGTGAGACCAAGTCGGTGAGTACACACACAGACGTACAATGTATGCGCAACAATCATAGGGGGGATGGAGAATAATGAAGTTGGTCTAGGCCTTTCGTGTTGCAGACTGCAAAAGCTTCTTTAGGAGCAATATAACGAAAGGGAAAGGGGTGAAAAACTCAGTAATAGTACTGACAGAAGCGTGCGTTTAGGAACGTATTCTCGTCCAAGGAATAAAAAAAATATATTGAAAATGTTTCCGGATGATACAAAAACTTTAAGGTAAAATAAATAATTATGGCTGCAACTTTTTCAAGATGACTTGGATAAATTGAACAAACTGGTAGACGACTAATGGAATTTAATGTAGACAAGTGTTAGGTAATGGAAACGAGAGAGAGCGAGATCATGTCTCGTGAAGTAAGTAAAATGTGTGATAATATAGAGAGGGAGAGACTTAAGAATTAATAATAAGAAAAACAGTTGCTACCGAAATATCATGTAAACGAAACTACGAAGATTAATGCTGACCAGAAGCATTCATCATCAACATTAATCTTCACCACAAACATCATCACACTTTGATAATTCAGAATAAGCCACATGGGGATGGAAATCTGTAGTATCTTTAGTATAAGTGGCAACCCATGGGTTGCCACTTATACATCCTTCCTTGCTTCAGAGAATTTTCCCTCCAGTCTGTTGCTGTCTTGCAACATTGCATAGCTCCTGACGACGCACGAGAGTGCGAAAGATCTAGAGCTAAAGATTTCCTTCCCCATGTGGCTTGTTCTGAATTATCAAGATCGCCTGTTTGTGACTGTATTGCATACTCTGATAAAGAAATCTAGAGTTTGCTAAATAGCTCTCGCTCAACACACTTTTCACTAAGACATTCCAGGTCACTCGTACCTCTCCTACAGTCACTCGTACCTCTCCTACAGTCACTCGTACTTCTACAGTCACCCGTACCTCCCCTACGGTCCTCACTCCTTATCTTCCCACGCTTCCCGTGTAGTTTCTACAGACTTGATAACCCTTTGTCACCAAGGAAAATGGTGTCGCAGTAACCTGTTCATTCTGACTGTGTGTGTCTTCGTTTCACTCATGTACATCATAGCACTCTGCCCTAGTATTAAACAAAATTAAAAGTACACTTAAAATCTCCCAAAATAAGATAATAATCTTTATTTCTACATGTACATATACAAGATATACAGGCCTACCTGACATCAATGAGATACTGCTATATAGAAAGCCCCTTGTTATGCAGAGCATTTCAGGCAAATTAGGTCAATTTTGTCCCAAGGGTGCGACCCACACCAGTCGACTAACACCCAGGAACCAATTTTACTGATAGATGAACAGGGACAGCAGGTGTCTTAAGGAAACACGTTCAATGCTTCCACCCGTACCGGGGATCGAAACATGGACCTCAGTGTGTTAGTTGAGCATGCTACCAGTCGAGCTACGGGACACCATAAGATGAGATTCACCCAGGCTAAATTACAGCAACATTCAAACAATATGAGAGGCAGTCAGAGTATATTATTATTATTATTATTATTATTAAAGATTCGTCGGTATTCTCCCGGCCCGGGCCTTTTCCAAGTGGTGGCCCGGCCTTGACTCCCTGTCTAGGGAGTGTCTGATACCTAAGTCTCCCATGGGAGGAGGTACAAGTACCCACTCATCATTGGGACCAACTGTCCCCAGGCCTAGCCACAAGCTAGGCCTCTCTGGTCTGACATCCCCTCCCCAAGGGGGATAATGGGGATGACAGTCTTGTGAGCTGCAAGCTCTGGCTCAGGCACCTACCCTACCCTAGAAGGGCTGGGCATGGTGTCGATCGGCAGAGTATAGTAAAAGAAAATGTATACACAAGGTAATTGGTTAATTGAATTTAAAGCTTGTCGACTAGTATGTAAGTTAAGTAAGTAAACAAGTTTATTCAGGTACGGGTACACATAAATACAATCACATAATTATCATACATAGCAGTCTATATGTAGATTGCCTAGGATAAGCCAAAAAAAAGTGAGACAAAGTAACTTATTTCTAATGGGATCCTTAACTACACGAGGGTCATTAGGGCTACACGGTAACCTTTTCTCTGCCGGACAAGAATACTTTTATCCCTAAAATAATGATTAAAGTAAACTCTCAGTGAATAAGAAGATTTTGTTCGGGTTTTAACCCGGAGGGTTAACCACCCAGGATAAGAGACATTCACCTCTGTTATGGAAAATTCGCTAACAAGCGATACAGGATGCAAAACAACCACGGGGGAGTTGAATAATAGATCCAGGCCTTTCGTGTTACAGTCAACAGATCATCAGGAGCTGGCAGTGTTGCAGAAAAGAGGAGGAAGTGTCACCTTTTTGTGTATAGTGATGTTAAACCACTAATGTTTATAAAATCTTATATAAACTGTGTAAATTTATTTGTGTTTTTTTAAAAACTAAATAAAAATTTGCAAAAAAAAAAAATAAGTTATTCCTTTATATTATTATGTCATTCATGGAAAAGCACTAAACCCATAGGGGTCATACAACCCATGTAAAAATGGGAAGCAATCAGGTTCGATCTGAGGAAAGGGCAGATCTAAATCCTTGGACTAAGGAATTAGACTCTACTGCGGCGACGGAACCTCTCTTGAGGGGAATAAAACTATTTATCAAAGTTTACCATAGAAATAAGTTTTCTTCCTGACATTAACACAATAAACGAAAACGATATCTATTGGTGCTAGTTTTAGGGTGACTATTATATTCTTCTTATCTCAATACACACATATTGAAAAGATTTTGCTGGGATTTTTAACTCGGAGGGTTAGTCAATCAGGACAACGCAATAACGGTAATGCGTTATCGGGGACTGTCTGTCTTATTTCCATTGGTATCCTTTAATTTCCTCCCCCAGGATGTGACCCTCGACAATCGACTAACACTCAGGTATTACTGACTACTAAAGTGAATAATAATAATAATAATAATAATAATAATAATAATAATAATAATAGTAACTTCATTTCTACAAGTACATGTACAAGATGTACAGGGGTAGTAGGTGTAAGGAAACATTCTTAACGTTAAGATAAGATAAGATTTCGTTCGGATTTTTAACCCCGGAGGGTTAGCCACCCAGGATAACCCAAGAAAGTCAATGCGTCATCGAGGACTGTCTGACTTATTTCCATTGGAGTCCTCAATCTTGTCCCCCAGGATGCGACCCACACCAGTCCACTAACACCCAGGTACCTATTTGCTGCTAGGTGAACATGACAACAGGTGTAAGGAAACGTGTCGAAATGTTTCCACCCGCCGGGAATCGAACCCGGGTCCTCCGTGTGTGAAGCGGGAGCTTTAGCCACCAGGCCACCGGGCCACCATAACGTTTCACTCGTGCAGGGATCAATCCCAGGTACCTTAGTGTGTGAGCTGAGGACGCTGTCTACTGAGCCACGAGAATTTTTTAATGGGTTTTGTAGTATATTATATAAAACTTAACTTAGGAGAATTCAGTATATACAAACACTGTGACTTATTTCAATTGGGGGGCGGGCCAATGTATATCTCAGTTTATATGCGCTAAGAATTTATTTTAATCTCTATTATAATAATAATAATAATAATAATAACAACTGTGAGTGAATGATGGTGAAAGTGTTTCTTGTGGGTCACCTTGCCTCGGTGGGAGACGGCCGGTGTGTTGGATAATAATAATAATAATAATAATAATAATAATAATAATAATAATAATAATAATAATAATAATAATAATCTTTATTCCTACAAGTACATGTATAAGGTATATAGGTCTAGCTGACATCAATGACATACTGCTATACAGAAAACCCCTTGTTATGCAAAGCATTTCGGGTAAATTAGGCCAATTTTGTACCCAGGATGCGACCCACACCGGTCGACTAACACCCGGGTACCTATTTTACTGACTGGTGAACATGGACAGCAGGTGTCTTAAGGAAACACGTCCTAATGTTTCTTGGTTGGAGGTGAACAGGCTACATGCAGCTTTGACCACCCTTGTGCAGTCGACAGGGTTTAAACCAAATTAACCAACCATCCTTTTACAGACCATATCGAGACCTAAATTTCACAAGGGAATTTTACAGGGATGATGATTCATATTTGGATTTATAACCCCCAGAAAATTAATAACCCAGAATAACCCGAGAAAGTTAAGCAGTGTTTCTTATTGCCATTGGACTCCTCTTTTCAGGTCCTCGTCCAGAACAGTCGAATTCTAGGTAGCTATTTTGGGGCCATTCCATGTTTGTCGCTGTTATTCTCTCTCTCTCTCTCTCTCTCTCTCTCTCTCTCTCTCTCTCTCTCTCTCGCCTGCTCCTCCATTCCCTCGTCTCTAATCCTCCCCTCCCCGAGAACCTTCCTCTTTTGTCCCCAATCAGGGTTTACCTGGAGTTTACCTGGAGAGAGTTCCGGGGGTCAACGCCCCCGCGGCCCGATCTGTGACCAGGCCTCCTGGTGGATCAGAGCCTGATCAACCAGGCTGGGTTGGTAGAGATATCTTCATAAAAAATCCATTTCTCCTGTATATGGAATAGGCCATCCTGAGAGATGGCAATTCCCAGGTTGTGGTAACTCCAATTCTGCTGGAACGAAACCTTTGAAGCTCCCGTAGTTGATGAACCTTTAATGGAATACCTGACGATATCCTTATTGACCTACCGAAGCCTCCTAGCTCAGACTGACAGATTGCAACACTACATATGAGCTCCATCCTAGGTAATAGAATACGACAGGGAAACACAGACGGGTTGGGTTCCCACAGTGAGACTACCGTATTTAATAGAGTAGCAGTACGCTACCGATGTATGAATAAGACACATGTACAACACTTCAATATCATTGTTGTGTCTCACTTGTCTGTTTTCTAATGTAACCTGTTTTGCTAAATAAAAAAAAATACCCCTTCCTCCTCTCCCCTTCACCTATAACTCCCTCCTGGTCACCTGTCCCTCCTCACCTTCCACCAGGTGGCTGTCTCCGTGACAGCGAGTCTTCCTCAGTTGAAGGAGACAAATGGAAGTGTAGAATAAACGACAAGAACTCAGGCTGCGGCAGACATGTGTTCTGGTCGACCCAGCCACTCTCGACAATAATTGTATTTTTTGTATTTTTTTTATTCCCCTGTGGATGAAATATGACACATCAAGCGCTGGTATTTTGGTCAGCAAGGTAGCGAATCATTTTGGTCAGCCAGGTAGCGAATCATTTTGGTTAGCCAGGTAGCGAATCATTTTGATCAGCCAGGTAGCGAATCTTCTTGGTCAGCCAGTTAGCGAATCTTCTTGTTCAGCCAGGTAACGAATCTTCTCGGTCAGCCAGTTAGCGAATCTTCTTGGTCAGCCAGGTAGCGAATCTTCTTGGTCAGCCAGGTAGCGAATCATTTTGGTCATCTAGATAGCTAATCATTTTGGTCAGCCAGTTAGCGAATCTTCTTGGTCAGCCAGTTAGCGAATCTTCTTGGTCAGCCAGGTAGCGAATCATTTTGGTCATCTAAGTAGCGAATAATTTTGGTCAGCCTGATAGCAAATCATTTTGGCTAGAGGAGCCGTTGTTGGGTTAATGATAGGCTCTCAGTTCCACTACAGCTGTGCTCAGATGTACTCACCAGTATACTCACAGAGTTGTGCTCAGTTGTACTCACCAATTGTACCCACAGAGTTGTACTCATAGAGATGTATAGCGGGTGTCGAACTCCAGCTACTGGCGTCCTTCAACCTTCATGAGGGCTCTTGATCCAGGGAATTTGACCTCCCCCTCCCTATCTCCCCTCATACCTCCCAGGTGTTATATAACTTTAACTGGATTATCGCTTCATAAAAATAATAATGGTATAATAGCCTCGTCTGCCGGTGCGGAAAACCTAAGAGAGTCAAAGTGGCTTATTTTCACTGGGGTCTCGGTGGGGTCTCTGTGGGGTCCCTGTGGGATCTCTGTGGGGTCCCTGTAGCTGTAGATCGGAAAGCTGATGTAGTGTAAGATACCAACAACACAAAGGTAAACAGACACAAATGCTGGTGTGTGAATCATTATTGACGATGTTTGGCCAGTGTGCTTTATCGAGTCACAAAAAGATCTCATTCTAGTATGATAAAACTCACTTTGCGGGCGAAATGTAGACAATAAATTATTGCATGTACTAATAAAAGAGTAAATACCGACAACTATTATATATATATATATATATATATATATATATATATATATATATATATATATATATATATATATATATATATATATATATATATATTTATTTATTTATTTATTTATTTATTTATTTTTTATAATTAATTACAGCTGTTGAAGTCCAATAGTCACTACTAGTGAAGTCAACAGTCACCAATGGTGAAGTCAACAGTCACCAATGGTGAAGTACAACAGTCACCACTGGTGAAGTCCAACAGTCACCACTGGTGAAGTCCAACAGTCGCCACTGGTGAAGTTCCACAGTCACCACTGGTGAAGTCCAACGGCTACCACTGGTGAAGTCAACAGTCGCCACTGGTGAAGTCTAATAGTCACCACTGGTGAAGTCAACAGTCACCACTGGTGAAGTTCAACAGTCACCACTGGTGAAGTCAACAGTCACCACTGGTGAAGTCAACAGTCAATGGTGAAGTCCAACAGTGGTGAAGTCAACAGCCACCACTGGTGAAGTCCAACAGTCACCACTGGTGAAGTCCAACAGCCACCACTGGTGAAGTTAACAGCCACCACTGGTGAAGTCCAACAGTCACCACTGGTGAAGCCAACAGTCACCACTGGTGAAGACAGCAGTCACCACTGGTGAAGTCCAATAGTCACCACTGGTGAAGTCAACAGTCACCACTGGTGAAGACAACAGTCACCACTGGTGAAGCCAAACAGTCACCAATGGTGAAGTCAACAGTCACCACTGGTGAAGTTCAACAGTCACCACTGGTGAAGTCAACAGTCACCACTGGTGAAGTCAACAGTCACCACTGGTGAAGTCCAACAGTTACCAATGGTGAAGTCCAACAGTCACCACTGGTGAAGTCAACAGCCACCACTGGTGAAGTCCAACAGTCACCACTGGTGAAGTCCAACAGCCACCACTGGTGAAGCTAACAGCCACCACTGGTGAAGTCCAACAGTCACCACTGGTGAAGCCAACAGTCACCACTGGTGAAGACAGCAGTCACCACTGGTGAAGTCCAATAGTCACCACTGGTGAAGTCAACAGTCACCACTGGTGAAGACAACAGTCACCACTGGTGAAGCCAAACAGTCACCAATGGTGAAGACAACAGTCACCACTGGTGAAGTCAACAGTCACCACTGGTGAAATCCAACAGTCACCACTGGTAAAGTCAACAGTCACCACTGGTAAAGTCAAGTCACCACTGGTGAAGTCCAACAGTCACCACTGGTGAAGTCAACAGTCGCCACTGGTGAAGTCCATCAGTCGCCACTGGTGAAATCCAAAAGTCACCACTGGTGAAGTCAACAATCACCACTGGTGAAGTCAACAGTCACCACTGGTGAAGTCCAACAGTCACCACTGGTGAAGTCCAACAGTCACCACCGGTGAAGTTCGACAGTCACCACTGGTGAAGTCCAACGGTTACCACTGGTGAAGTTAACAGTCGCCACTGGTGAAGTCTAATAGTCACCACTGGTGAAGTCCATCAGTCGCAACTGGTGAAGTCCAACAGTCACCACTGGTGAAGTCAACAGTCATCACTGGTGAAGTCAACAGTCACCACTGGTGAAGTCAACAGTCACTACTGGTGAAGACAACATTCACCACTGGTGAAGTCCAACAGTCACCACTGGTGAAGTCAACAGTCACCACTGGTGAAGTCAACAGTCACCACTAGTGAAGTCCAACAGTCACCACTTGTGAAGTCCAACAGATACCACTGGTGAAATTCGACAGTCACCACTGGTGAAGTCCAACGGTTACCATTGGTGAAGTCAACAGTCGTCACTGGCGAAGTCTAATAGCCACCACTGGTGAAGTCCATCAGTCGCCACTGGTGAAGTCCAACAGTCGCCACTGGTGAAGTTCCACAGTCACCACTGGTGAAGTCCAACGGCTACCACTGGTGAAGTCAACAGTCGCCACTGGTGAAGTCTAACAGTCACCACTGGTGAAGTTCAACAGTCACCACTGGTGAAGTCAACAGTCACCACTGGTGAAGTCAACAGTCACTACTGGTGAAGACAACATTCACCACTGGTGAAGTCCAACAGTCACCACTGGTGAAGTTAACAGTCACCACTGGTGAAGTCAACAGTCACCACTAGTGAAGTCCAACAGTCACCACTTGTGAAGTCCAACAGTCACCACTGGTGAAATTCGACAGTCACCACTGGTGAAGTCCAACGGTTACCATTGGTGAAGTCAACAATCGTCACTGGCGAAGTCTAATAGCCACCACTGGTGAAGTCCATCAGTCGCCACTGGTGAAGTCCAACAGTCGCCACTGGTGAAGTTCCACAGTCACCACTGGTGAAGTCCAACGGCTACCACTGGTGAAGTCAACAGTCGCCACTGGTGAAGTCTAACAGTCACCACTGGTGAAGTTCAACAGTCACCACTGGTGAAGTCAACAGTCACCACTGGTGAAGTCAACAGTCACCACTGGTGAAGTCCAACAGTTACCAATGGTGAAGTCCAACAGTCACCACTGGTGAAGTCAACAGCCACCACTGGTGAAGTCCAACAGTCACCACTGGTGAAGTCCAACAGCCACCACTGGTGAAGTTAACAGCCACCACTGGTGAAGTCCAACAGTCACCACTGGTGAAGCCAACAGTCACCACTGGTGAAGACAGCAGTCACCACTGGTGAAGTCCAATAGTCACCACTGGTGAAGTCAACAGTCACCACTGGTGAAGACAACAGTCACCACTGGTGAAGCCAAACAGTCACCAATGGTGAAGTCAACAGTCACCACTGGTGAAGTTCAACAGTCACCACTGGTGAAGTCAACAGTCACCACTGGTGAAGTCAACAGTCACCACTGGTGAAGTCCAACAGTTACCAATGGTGAAGTCCAACAGTCACCACTGGTGAAGTCAACAGCCACCACTGGTGAAGTCCAACAGTCACCACTGGTGAAGTCCAACAGCCACCACTGGTGAAGTTAACAGCCACCACTGGTGAAGTCCAACAGTCACCACTGGTGAAGCTAACAGTCACCACTGGTGAAGTCCAATAGTCACCACTGGTGAAGTCAACAGTCACCACTGGTGAAGACAACAGTCACCACTGGTGAAGCCAAACAGTCACCAATGGTGAAGACAACAGTCACCACTGGTGAAGTCAACAGTCACCACTGGTGAAATCCAACAGTCACCACTGGTAAAGTCAACAGTCACCACTGGTAAAGTCAAGTCACCACTGGTGAAGTCCAACAGTCACCACTGGTGAAGTCAACAGTCGCCACTGGTGAAGTCCATCAGTCGCCACTGGTGAAATCCAAAAGTCACCACTGGTGAAGTCAACAATCACCACTGGTTAAGTCAACAGTCACCACTGGTGAAGTCCAACAGTCACCACTGGTGAAGTCCAACAGTCACCACCGGTGAAGTTCGACAGTCACCACTGGTGAAGTCCAACGGTTACCACTGGTGAAGTTAACAGTCGCCACTGGTGAAGTCTAATAGTCACCACTGGTGAAGTCCATCAGTCGCAACTGGTGAAGTCCAACAGTCACCACTGGTGAAGTCAACAGTCATCACTGGTGAAGTCAACAGTCACCACTGGTGAAGTCAACAGTCACCACTAGTGAAGTCCAACAGTCACCACTGGTGAAGTCCAACAGTCACCACTGGTGAAATTCGACAGTCACCACTGGTGAAGTCCAGCGGTTACCATTGGTGAAGTCAACAGTCGTCACTGGCGAAGTCCAACAGTCACCACTGGTGAAGTCAACAGTCATCACCGGTGAAGTCAACAGTCACCACTGGTGAAGACAACAGTCACCACTGGTGAAGTCCAACAGTCACCACTGGTGAAGTCAACAGTCACCACTGGTGAAGTCAACAGTCACCACTGGTGAAGTCCAACAGTCGCCACTGGTGAAGTCCAACAGTCACCACTGGTGAAGTCTAATAGTCACCACTGGTGAAGTCCATCAGTCGCAACTGGTGAAGTCCAACAGTCACCACTGGTGAAGTCAACAGTCATCACTGGTGAAGTCAACAGTCACCACTGGTGAAGTCAACAGTCACCACTGGTGAAGACAACAGTCACCACTGGTGAAGTCCAACAGTCGCCACTGGTGAAGTCCAACAGTCACCAATGGTGAAGACAACAGTCACCACTGGTGAAGTCCAACAGTCACCACTGGTAAAGTCAACAGTCACCACTGGTGAAATTCGACAGTCACCACTGGTGAAGTCCAGCGGTTACCATTGGTGAAGTCAACAGTCGTCACTGGCGAAGTCCAACAGTCACCACTGGTGAAGTCAACAGTCATCACCGGTGAAGTCAACAGTCACCACTGGTGAAGACAACAGTCACCACTGGTGAAGTCCAACAGTCACCACTGGTGAAGTCCAATATTTACCACTGGTGAAGTCAACAGTCACCACTGGTGAAGACAACAGTAACCACTGGTGAAGACAACAGTCACCACTGGTGAAGTCCAACAGTCACCGCTGGTGAAGTCCAACAGTCACCACTAGTGAAGTCCAACTGTCACCACTGGTGAAGTCCAGCAGTCACCACTGGTGAAGACAACAGTCACCACTGGTGAAGACAGCAGTCACTACTGGTGAAGACAACAGTCACCACTGGTGAAGTCCAACAGTCACCACTGGTGAAGTCCAACAGTCGCCACTGGTGAAGACAACAGTCACCACTGGTGAAGTCAACAGTCACCACTGGTGAAGACAACAGTCACCACTGGTGAAGACAACAGTCACCACTGGTGAAGACAACAGTCACCACTGGTGAAGTCAACAGTCACCACTGGTGAAGACAACAGTCACCACTGGTGAAGACAACAGTCACCACTGGTGAAGACAACAGTCACCAGGGTTGGTTTCCTACCTACCCATCGACGCCAACAAGAATAATTTATTGCCACTAATTAATCGCCGAAGGATAAACATTTGTCACAATCAGCCCAGATGATTTCCTCTGGCATCTTCAATATTTATATGTAATAATACGTGGTAGACACCTCTGCTGAAATATTGCTTTGTATCGGGTAGGTGAGGAGATAGTGGTGGTGATGGTGGCGACGGTGGTGGTTAGTGGTGGTGGTGATGGTGGTTAGTGGTGGTGGTGGTGATGGTGGTGGTGGTTAGTGGTGGTGGTGATGATGGTAGTGGTGCTGGTGGTGCTGATGGTGCTGGTGGTGCTGGTGGTGCTGGTGGTGCTGGTGGTGCTGGTGGTTAATGGTGGGGGGGGGGAATTGTGGCTAAAGTGGTTGTGAAGGTTGTTGTGTTTCGGTTATTGGTGGTCGTGTCAATTTTCACAGTGGTTGAGGTGGTGTAGGTACTGGTGGTCGTGGTGGTAGCTATTGTGAGGGTGGTGACACACACACACACACACGATCAGTGAAGAGGCGGGGCCAGGAGCTCGGACTCGACCCCCGCAACCTCAACTAGGTGAGTACAACTAGGTGAGTACACAGAGCCCACCCACAGTGTCTATCGACAAGCGCCCTTGACAACTGAAAACTAGCTAACATTTCGTAAATCAAGCATCACGACGAAAAATAATAAATAAAAAAACTCAGAACCATCAAGAATTTCGAAGCATGATAAATGTGGTTATCGCTGATGATAATTGGGGAAACAGGAGAAGCAATTAATCAACCTGTTTTTGAGTAGGCTATCAGTTAGCCCAGGGTATCAATTCGTCTCAGTCAAAAAGGGAGTAGGAACAGTCGTGTCATTGTGTCAATAGAAACTGTACCTGGTTATTATGGTATCTAGCACCACACATACATACATTGTATATATATATATATATATATATATATATATATATATATATATATATATATATATATATATATATGTTTATAGTAGGTGCTGCATTGTCACTTGAGAGTTCCGTCTACCAGTGACAACGCCTTCGTTTGCTGCATGTCCTCAGAAATAGTTATAATTATAACCATATTTTTTAAAGGGGTAGACCGGTAAGCCAGCGGAAGGCCTCGGTCAGATGATCAAAACCTCCAGCTGCGGGTCCTCAAATGACTAAGACCCGCGTCAGGAAACACTTGTCCTGTTTCCTGACAAATTTTACCTAAACTAACCTAAACTGCTTGTGCTTCAGATTCGTCAGATCTAGGGTGCTCATCACCTGTTCCTAGACTGAGGTACTGATTAAGCCAGTGGATAACGAAACGTTTACCAGTAAAGATACCCAGATGTTACACTTGTCTAATAATCACAATTTGTTTAGACAACAAAACTAACAGTCATATTTTAGTTTCACTGCCGCTTTCCCGACGTTATTGAGTCAGTCAAACACTGACGTGTGCGTTGGAGAATGGGCTGTCACTCTGCTTTGTTCAGACTGCATGACCACTGCTCCAGGAACACACTTTGGTTTAGTAACACTTCGAAGGTGCGGTCTTGATCCATGTGTTGAGTGAGAGTGTCTGTTCATAGTCTGGCCAGTGGCTGGTAAGATGTCATTCTTACCTCTCTCTTCTGTAGTAATTTTCTACGCAGGGTTGCACAGGGTATGGTGATAAAGACAAAATGTGGAAGAAGGTAGTTATGACATTCATCAATTCTTTTATTAGTGGTTATACCTGTACGTACGATATATGACATTTTTTTTTTTACACAGGGTTTGACAAAGTTAGATTAAGGATCCCTAGCTTTATTGACAAGCTATTTACAGGTTAAGGATTCCTAACTTTATTGACAAGCTAAGAGCTGTTACTTCTTAATTCGTTAAATGATTGCAAGTTTATTGGTGCCGACGCATTTTTGGCGGCGTGGCAAGACGGAGTCTGAAGACTCCTGAAAATATTGTAACCGACGGCTCTATTCTGGGCTCCGGCAGAAACTACCCCTGGCATACTGGGCTTGATTCAGTGGTCTGAGTGGAGGGTCTGGCCCTCTCTTCTGATCTTTTTCTCTCCGATCTATTTTCACCTGCCCCCTCACACCTTGATTTCCTTCTCCTTCTCTCAGTTGCCCCTAACACCTCGGCCTCCTTCTTTCACCTACTCCTCACACCTGCTCCTCACACCTGCTCCTCACACCTGCTCCTCACACCTGCTCCTCACACCTGCTCCTCGCAATTCGACCTCCTCTTTAATTCGATTCCATCGCCCCTTTCCATCACCATATCCTGCCGCTCTGATTTCCTAGCATCCATCTCATTAACTTTTCCTCTCTCTTTCAACCTCCATCGCTGCTTTGCCTGTATCATTCATCAGATCTTCGATCCTTCCATCCCTTCCTTTTCCACCTTCTCTCTTCCCACCTTCACTTGCCTCTCCTCTTCATTCCACTTTTCGTCACTTCTTTGCCTTGATTTTCCCTTTCTCCTGCTATTGCTTCTACCCTCCCTCCTTTTCATTTTTTTTTTTTTGCTTTGCTTCTCCCTCTTTTCACCATCTTTTTGAGAACATAAGACTGGAGGAACACTGCAGCAGGCCTACTGGCCCAAAGTAGGCAGGTCCTTCTGTAAACCAAACATTCCCTTCCTTATATGCCTACTCACTTAATCTGCCTTTCCATTTTTCCCTTCTCCTCACCTTCTCTTCTCTCGCTCATTTATTTCTTTCCTCCCTTCCTTCTTGTTTCTTTCCACTGTCTCCATCTTCTCTCTCCCTCATTACTTTGTCTCTCCCTGCCTCCCTTCCCTGCCTCTGCTGTCGCTTCCCCCTCAATGCCCAGGTACCCCCTCAAATGCCTCTCCGCTGCCCATCTGCCCATGGGTTCATTAATCAAGCAGTCACACAGCGGCTGCTACGATTGATATTATATAGGGAAGGACGTGACTTGCGTCAGGAGGAGGAGGAGGAGAAATGGTGGCAGGAAGAAGCAGCTGAGGACAGGTGGAGAAAGTCAGTGTTATAGCATCAATCATTCATGGAAGGCAGGCTGGCCACGAGATCCTTAAATCTTAAAACTCGCTTTCACTCTTACTAACAAGCTGCGGCTGCTTCACTCACTCACACGCTCACTGGAATCACAAACTCACGTTAACTCACACACTCACTTAAACAACTCGACCCACACACTCCCTTATGCACTCATTTGACTCTCATAGCCACAAATCTAAGCAAACTTACATTCCAATTTGTGTGAATTCAGTAGTGATCCGAATAAGTTAAAGTAGCAGTAAAGGAAAGTAGCAAATGAAATTAAGTTGAATTCAGTTTAAAATAGTATACTAGAAAGTATCTTTTTATAACCACGAGTTTCAATGATTCAATGTGAGTAATCTGCAGAGCATGAACCAGAAAGCCTATTGTACCCTGATGTGACATGTCCTCGGCTCTGATTTGGATGGAAGAATTTATGAAGAATAAAAATTTCAGGGATTAAAGAAACA
>NC_091307.1:18814744-18822244 GCF_038502225.1 Cherax quadricarinatus
GCAACGTTAATGACCCTCGTGTAGTTGTTAATTAATAACACTAAGTCCAACACATCAACCTGACTGAAGAATTAGACCGACGTAATACATCAACTGAGTATCTATATTATATAAAGATACCCAGACGATGCAGATACGTCCAGCTCAACTCATCGGTATTATATACCATTGATGTTATGATACAACAACCTAAATTTGGGTTTTAACGATGAATGAGGCTTCAGTATAATACAGGTTTAAGTGATAGAGAGCTTAGTTCACTAAAAAGAAAAAAAAAGAAACATAGGAAAGGAACCATATGGTGAAATTTCTGACCATCCTGGATCCGTTTCATGTCACGTTAAATTAACTTTATAAATATTCATGATATAAATATCAAGCGCCAAAAGTTACGAGATTTTTAAGAAAGTAAAAATTGTAGAAACGTTTCGTGTTTCTGTACCTTAGATGGAATGATACTGAAACGAACCTGATGTGAAAAACAAAAATATTGTGAAAAAAAAAATGCCATTTTAGTTGCTTGAAAGTTTTCATGTGTCATTGTTTAACAGAAAAACAAGTCTATTGAATAAACTTAAATAATAAAACAATGGAATAAGAAGGACGCCCCACATCCAGAAAAATTCACGCATCGTAGACTAAAAGAAAATGATAATCAGCATAATAGGGGAGAGTAAGTTGTTATGAAGACGATCAAAGAAGCTCATTCCACTTGGTAAACGTAATTATTTGTAATTTATTTCTGAAAAGAGTAAAACAAATTCTGCAATGATTAGTAGTTGCACAAGAAGCGAACGAACAAAAATTTAATCTAATGATCTTATAGGAGCAGAAAAACAGACAATTTTACAGTATAAACTAATATATATATATATATATATATATATATATATATATATATATATATATATATATATATATATATATATATATATATATAATGTGTGTGTGTGATGTCAACGTGTACAATTCATGTATTGTCAGTTAATAACTGATTTCAAATATTTTTTTATTTATTACTTTAATTATTTACGGTATCTAAACAAAATATGACTTTTTTTTTCCAGTGGTTTTATTTCCTAGCCAAAATCGTGACTTATTTTCTGTGACTTTTTCCCGTGACCTTTTTTCCGGACACCTGCCAGACAGTTTCTTCTCAAGGTCAACAGTGCGGGTGCATAAAATGGCTGGTGGAAGACAACGTCTTCACAACATACCACCACCTGTATCGTGAGTCTTCACAACAACATACCACCACCTGTATCGTGAGTCTCACTTACCAACTCTTCAGCAGATGCCACCTGAAGAGGGAAGAGTTCCACGGAAAAGCACAAACCTGAAAAGGTCATTCCGACTTTTGAAAAAAATGATGCGAGATGCGTCGTAGTAATTATCTACCGATTTAACTTAGCTATGTTAGTTGATAATCTCACGTAGCAACAAATCAAGATCAAACAGTACGACATTTAGAGGATTAACATTTAATTAAAAACTCTCAACGTAGATTTCGGATAATCTTTCTTGTTTTTTGTTTTTTTTGTTTTTTGTTTTTGGAATGACATATATTCAGGAGATTTTATTGCTGTAAGTTCCCTTCGGAGAGGTGTTTCATGATGCTTTATGAGGGGGTTCTCGATCCAAGGAACTGGATCGAACCTGATTGCCTCCTATTCTCCAGACACTATGTGACCCTTACAAGTAGAAAATTAGCAATAATAATAATAATAATAATAATAATAATAATAATAATAATAATAATAATAATAATAATAATAATAATAATCAAAGAACAAAGGAAGGCATTATGTATATCGCCAGTCATCTGTGTCAAGTGTTGCCAAAATAAAATATCAACATTCAATGTGAACACAAAGCTCACGGCAAAATTTAAAATTTAGTGCATTAATTATTCTATTATCCAGCATTTACTTCTATAATTTTAGAACGATTACTTTATTATACACTAATCACGGCGGAGGCATTTTATCTTCCGTCGACAGAAAATGTGAAAAAAATATGAATGTTCTTTTGTTGTAAGTCTTGGTAACACGAAGAGGTTGGAGGAGCTTTCTGCAGGAATTATTTATATATTATCAATAATCGAGAACAAGCGACGAAAGATGCTTCTGATTATGTGTTGCAGTCAACACATAATCAGAAGCTTGCATTGTTGCAGAAATGGGCAGGAAGTCCAAGCAGATTCGTTCATGGGAATGTTTTTGCTCAAATGAGCAAAAATATTCCCCTGAACGAATCTGACTGGACTTCCTATTCTCTTCTACAACATTGCAAGCTCCTAAAGATGTGTTGATTGCAACACGAAAGGCCTAGAGCTATCATTCATCTCCTGTGATTGTTTTGCATATTATCTTTTACTGTGATTATTTTTTTTTTCAGATAGCATTACCTCTACGCGAAGCCGTCAGTCAGTCAGTCAGTCAGTCAGTCAGTCAGTCAGTCAGTCAGTCAGTCAGTCAGTCAGCCAGTCAGTCAGTCAGTCAGTCAGTCAGTCAGTCAGTCAAGCCGCCAGTCAGTCAGTTAAGATTAAGTTAGATTCGTCAGGAAACAGGAGAAGTGTTTTCTGACGAGGGTCTTAGCTATATGATAACCCGCAGCTGGAGCATTTGGTCATCTGGCCGACGCCTTCCACTGGCTTACCCGTAAACCCCTCTAAAAATTATGGTTATGATTATAGCTGTTAGCCGTCAGTTTGTGTATATTTGCTTGTTACTTTGCTGGTGGAAATCGGAATATTATTACTGAATTTTTTTTTTAATCCTGGATAACCAAATAAAGAGACTTGTTGCACTTTACTTTTTTATTCGATAAAATATGTAGGCAGTAATCCAAATATATTTATTATGAATGATGTTGACCATTTTGAAATAATAATTGATCTGTTATTATTATTATTATTATTATTATTATTATTATTATTATTATTATTATTATTATTATTATTATTATTAATTTTATTGTTATTACTAATATTATTATTTTTATTATTAGTATTAATTTATTATTGTTATTATTATTATTATTATTATTATTATTGTTATTATTGCCATGCCAGCGAGAGCAGCGTGCTTCTTATGCAATTAGCGGATGGAGGATCGAGCCTGAAAAGTCCCTCGCACCGAATAACCCACACAAGTTTACCGCTTCACATAGAGAATAATAATGAGAGGAAGATTCTTGAGGCAGCGGAACACCTTGTGAAGCCTCGCTCTATATGTAATTATTATTTCACGCTGAGACAGGTAAGACCCATGTGCAACAGGTATCTTTATTTCTGAAACGTATCACCTTTAAAGTAGACGTCTTCAGTGATGGACTGAACACATCGACTCCAGGCTGAGGGACTGATTATTTCAAACTCCTCCTCATCTTTCATCTTTCTGTGCATTGGACTGAAGAAGTCACTAGCTGGCGAAAGTTTCCAGAATAAAGATACTCAGATTTTGCACATGTGTCTCATTTATTAACTTAGCGGTTTTTTCAACCATTTATTCTACTTGTTGGTGTTGTGTACCACTGTTGTGATGACGTTACAGGCCCTAGAGAAGTTATGTGATAACCAATGATAGTTATGTGATAGCCAATGATAGTTATGTGATAGCCAATGATAGTTATGTGATAACCAATGATAGTTATGTGATAGCCAATGATAGTTATGTGATAGCCAATGATAGTTATGTGATAGCCAATGATAGTTATGTGGTAACCAATGATAGTTATGTGATAACCAATGATAGTTATGTGATAGCCAATGATAGTTATGTGATAACCAATGATAGTTATGTGGTAACCAATGATAGTTATGTGATAGCCAATGATAGTTATGTGATAACCAATGATAGTTATGTGATAGCCAATGATAGTTATGTGGTAACCAATGATAGTTATGTGGTAACCAATGATAGTTATGTGAGAACCAATGACAGTTACATGATAACCAATGATAGTTATGTGATAGCCAATCGGATATCATGACATCTCTCACCCCTGGTTCGCTGGACAGAACCCGTCACGTGGTCACGTGGAAATAAAAACAAAGGTAGCAGAGGATCCTTTTAATAAAACATTTTTTCCCAGGCACTCCAGTGGAAATAAATTATTTTGTCTGACTTTTTGGGGTTATGCTGTGTAACCTACACATATGCTGCTATGTATGACAATTTATGTAACTGTATTTATGTGTACCTGTAATAAACTTACTAAAAATGGGCTCTAAAGTACATAGGAATAAACAATTATACCACCTTATAAAACAAACGAGCAGCCTGAGGTCAGGCTCAGAGAAAGATATGTCGTACGAGAAGTCATGGAAATGCAAGATTAGGGGTGAATTAGTAAAACAGGTCGATAGTAATTAAAAAGTGGGACCCGGAGCTATGAATTAATCCCCTGCAAGTGAAAATAAGTGAGTAAAACTGAGCAGACACGCATTACTGGGTAGAGAAATGTCAGAGTGTTAGTCGGCAGAGACTGAGGCTAGGGGTGGAGGGGAGAGCAATTAGCTGGCGTGTGTAAGCCTCTCCCTAGAGTGGCCTTTGAGCCGGATTGTCTCGACGTTGCTGGACGATCAAGCAACAACGCCTAATTATAAATCTGCACAACTACCGCGCGGAATCCGCCACTGGCGCCCCTTCGCATGAGGATCTAAATCACATCAAAGAGCGTAAATACGGAAGGATGGAAGGGGAGGGAGAGCCATTGGGTGCTACCGGTGTTTAGATCCTGGTTACTGGACCAACGTTGTCTCCAGGCCAAGGGAGTGTGTCGCCACAATTGCTCTCAGAGCCTGGAATTTTATGTTCATTTTATCGAATAAACTTGGACACACCCGAGGTATACATCAACCCTATTTTATATGATAGTTGCATTGTATGAACACCAGCAGTTTTCTGTTATTCTGTTCTATAAGGTTACATTGTTGGAACAAAAGATAGCTATGTTTTCCCTGTTATATTCCTTCACACAAGATGAGTTACGTATATGTGTTAATGAAATCTGTCAGCCCGAACTGGGAGATTTCAGTAAAGCGATGAGAAAAGTGTCAAGTATTCCAAAATGGGTTCAGAAGATTAGGGAGCTTTAAAGGTTGAGGTCCAGTAAAGCTGGAGGTCCTGTTCCTGGGAAGTGGAAAGCAGGGCAAGGGAGTGCCGGGGCTTTAGGATGGCTGGGGAGACGACAGGGAGGAATTGGGGGTGGAGGCCTGCTTTTCTTTTTCATGGATGACGGATGGTGGGCGATAAAGCCACCATTGATCTTGTAGTCATCTGAGTGAGACACTGTTACCACTGCTGCTGCCTGGCGAGCGCAAAGAGAGAACCAGCTACGATTATTCCTATAATAAAAATAATAATAGTAATAATAATAATAATAATAATAATAATAATAATAATAATAATAATAATAATAATAATAATAATAATAATTATTATTATTATTATTATTATTATTATTATTATTATTATTATTATTATTATTATTATTATTATTATTATTGTTGTTGTTGTTAGTGGTGGTAGTAGTAGTAGTAGTATTGGCATTATATTCAAGAGGAAATGTAAAAGCCTCATACATCACCTGTGAAATGGGAAGAGTAGAAAGGTTAAGAGAAGAAGGGATAAACCCTATTCCTTGGATCAAGAGCCCTTCACTAGCATCAAGGTACCCGTCCCCCACCAACCCACCCTTCACCTTGAAGGGTGCGATTATTCCTAGAAAATGCAACCACTATTTCCTGTGATGTTTTCAATTACCAACACAGCACGACGTCCGGCCACGGTATTGTGTTCCCGATATTTCTATTCGCGATTCCCATTCCAGCTTATGGGATTCTCAGACTCGGACACCAGATGTTTCTTATTTGATGGTCATTGTTATTGTGTTTTGCAAGATTTGTGTTTATTGCCAATTTAATTTTTTGGGTCGGAGGGATGTTATACTACTTTAGAGGAGTTTGACCTGCACTCACCTCACCTATATGTAGTCACTTAAATATGGTTGCAAGGGAGGAATGTCAGCTCCTGGCCCTGCCTCTTTACTTGTCCCTTACCAGATTCATTCCCCCCTAGTCTCGTAGGAATGTCATACCTACTCTTAATACTATGTATGGATCCTGAATCTAGTGTTTAGTTGTCCAGGTCATTTCATTTCCTGACCACCTTTAAGCTGAAGATTTACTTCTTGATAGCCCTATCACTCATCAGTGTAATTAACTTCTAATTGTGCTCTTGTATATCTGTTTCCTACCGTTCAAACTATCCACCGTTCTCTACCCAATCTATCCTGTGAGTATTTTACACGTGGTTACCATGTCTCTCCTGGTTCTGTTTTCTAATGTCGTCATGTTAAGATTCCTTAGCCCCTCATACCACATACCCCTGAGCTCTGGAACTAGCTTGGTTACATACCTCTGAATTGTGTGTGTGTGTGTGTGTGTGTGTGTGTGTGTGTGTGTGTGTGTGTGTGTGTGTGTGTGTGTGTGTGTGTGTGTGTGTGTGTGTGTGTGTGTATGTGTGTGTGTGTGTGTGTGTGTGTGTGTGTGTGTGTGTGTGTGTGTGTGTGTGTGTGTGTGTGTGTGTGTGTGTGTCGGTGTTTATAACAGTGCGTCGCTTATACACAGTTTCCTTCAGGAGTCACAAGAGGACTCTCAGCAAAATTAAGAGCAACACTCAGGCAGGATTTACAGCAGGACTCTCAGCAGGACTCTCAGCAGGACTCTCAACAAGACTCACGGTAGAACTACTGGCAGTACTACCAGTAAGATTCCCAGCAGGAAGAATAGTAACATTCACAACAGCTCCGAGCTACTCTCTCTTGTTCTCTCTCTTTCTATCTAGCTATCTATCTATCTATCTATCTATCTATCTCTTTCTCCTATCTTTCTATTTCTTGCCTCGCATCTTTCCATAGTCTATCTTGCCATTTTCTCTCCTTAACTAATCTGTGGCATAATTTTATATGTCCCTCCTCTATATCTTTCTTTCACGTATATGCCACGGAATCTTTCTTCCCTTCCCTCTCAGGATCCTTCCCTTTCTCTCCCTCTTCATAACTTTCCCCCCTTCTGAGTGCTGTCATCCTTTCATCCTACCACTACCCACCTGGCTTTCCTGCTCAGCTTCTCCATTCCATGTCCCATTATTCTTCGGCCTCCTCCTTCATCCAGTTCCTCATTACTCCATTGCCCATCATCGACTTGTGCGGGCGGGTGATCCAGCAAAGAGGTGTCAAAGCTGGTGGTGGCATCAGTGAATGTTGGTGGTGGTCGGTGTGGTGGTGGTCGTGGTGGTGGTGGTGGTCGTGGTGTTGGCAGAAGTGCTGGTGGCTTGTTGTCCTCGCGTGCTCTACAATAATCATGTCCTCCACACCACAAAGAAAAGACAGATTGCCTCCGCCCGCAAACGTGTGTATATATTTCCATTTCCAGGCGGTAGAGGGCATTACTGGGGAGGGGGAGGGAGGGGGAGAACAGAAACGACTCGGCGT
>NC_091307.1:18827244-18832244 GCF_038502225.1 Cherax quadricarinatus
CACGTTGACGGTCACTTCATATTTATCACTTATGAGTTATTGTCATAAACATCGATTATTTTCGCCTATATTATACGAAGGTCGAGTTGGCATGCAGTAAACATCTAGTGGTTAGCGCGACGGGCTGGAGTTTTGAGACTCTATGACCGCGGGTTCAATCCCGGCCGGGGGTATGGTTTATTTGCAATCGTGTCATTACGATTTCTTAAGTCAAGTCTCGTTGTGTAAACAGGATTTTCAGTATATATATATATATATATATATATATATATATATATATATATATATATATATATATATATAATCACTCGTCAGGGTAACGGACTTACACAACAGATACTGTTTTACAATCTGTTCTTACTGCCACTAACACCATCACATAGTTCAGGCAGCTTTATGATTTCAGATGTTCTCAATGGACTCATCCTGCCCAGACCTGACACAGCTATTACTTAGCTCTACCCACTCACATGCAGCGCCTGGCCTTGAGATTTGATTTGACAAGGAGGCATAGCTAGCTTTTGTTTGCCCCTTTGTAACAGTTATATAGAATAGGGTACCAACGTAATGCTAATTTATTCTTTTATATATTCTATTTAAACTTTGGTTCTCTCTAATGGACGGATGAAACTCCTGGTGGGCGAAACGTTTCTTAAATAAATGCCCAGTACTGTATTTGTTCATTACAGAATGGAGACGATGGAAGCCCTGTCAGCTATGTAAGCCACCAAGCACAGAGAGCTTGGCAGCCCTGCCAGCTAAGTCACCAAGAATGAAGAGCTTGGCAGCCCTGCCAGCTAAGCCACCCAGGACGGAGAGCTTGGCAGCCCTGCCAGCTAAGCCACCCAGGACGGAGAGCTTGGCAGCCCTGCCAGCTAAGTCACCAAGAATGAAGTGCTTGGCAGCTGTGCCAGCTAAGCCACCCAGGTCGACAAACAATAAATCGTTGTTAGCATAAGTACAGTCTACCTGGGCAAGCCTCCCCCGCCCCACTCTTGTTTGCTCTGGTACCTTGCTCCTGTAGGACGGAATATACCTGGGATATACCTGGGATATACCTGGAATATACCTGTGAAAGGTTACGAAAGGTTTTCTAGTCTCGCAGCCCAGGGGTCTGTGGGCCAAGCAGAGAAGCCCATTCAACCACACTGTTGCTGTTGGTGACCCTCTGTCCGCTCTTCCCGTGAATATAATAATAATAATAATAATAATAACAACAACAACAACATAAGCAGCAGCAACAACAACAACAGTAATAATAATAATAATAATAATAATAATAATAATAATAATAATAATAATAATAATAATAATAATAATCGCTACTGTGTACTAAAATAAACTACAACAAATGTGCAAACTTTTGATTCTCTCTCAGCTTCTGGCGGAGTCGGTGCAGCTTTGTCGTAATTAACGAGCTTCATGATACTAGATTATTGGTGGATCATGCACTAACCTGATCTTGGAGTAGGTTGCAGTGTCCCCCCAGGGCAGATTTGCTGTCTGATGAGAGAAGCCCAGTGGAGCGAACAGGTCTGGAGGAGATTAGTATGTGGGAGAGAGAGAGAGAGAGAGAGAGAGAGAGAGAGAGAGAGATGCTCTCTGGCTCGTGATATCAATCATCTTCTTCAGCGTCGCTGTCAGACGTCACGAGTCTCCTCGGATCATCTAGCTTGGGGTACCGTCTCGTCTAATCCTAGACCTGGCCAGACGTCCTGTGGCTCTCCACAGACCTTCCTGCATTGGATATCGTCTCGACTAATCCTAGATCTGACCATTCAGCATAGATTTTGTCCAGTCTTATCCACCACATGCCTATTGCCCTTTTCTATAACTTTGTTGCAATTGACCAGCTCCCACAATATGGCTGTCCCAAAATGACTAGTCTGTCACACTAGCCGCCAAGCTACAGAGGGACATAAGGATTCTCTAACCAGAAACTACTTTTTATACGAAAGGTTTGTGTAAGCCACAACTGCGTCTCAGTCACGAGAATTTTTATGGAGAACCCCTGACCCGACCATCAGCCAGTGACAAATTTCAGCTCTTGTCCCTGTAAGGCAACGTCAAGATAGTGAAAACTTATTGCCAGCGAATGGTAACAATTCAACCAGTGAGAGATCTGAACCCATTGTCTGGCAGTCATAAGATTACCACCAGCACGTCACACTAAGTTAGAACTCTACAGGAAGTCCCAAGTATTACTTGGATTCCTATAAGTAACTGCTTAAATGAATCCAGATCTTCAGTGCCCTCTATATCATTTTTTTCACGTCATATGAACCCCATCCTGTGTGATATAATCTATCAGCGAAACATATCTAGCTTTTGTTCACACTGTGTAACTTTCAGACAGTAAATGGTAGCAGCACACTGCTGATGTGTCCAGTTTTGTTTACTAAAAAATTACGTCAATAATGTTGTATATTTTGATGTGAAAATCAGGCGTTTGGTGGTCAGGTTAGTATAGAGAGTATCTGCCTCAGTTCTAGACCCATGTCTAGTCTTCTGTATTCTCTTTAGCTTTTCTTTACTTCTTATTCTTACCTTCTCTTAATCTTTTCATCGGTCATTTCCGTGTTCTAGGACTTTTTTGTGTTCTTCTTTATATTAATATTCTTGATTTAGGAATTCTTCCTCTTTTGAGTTATTCGTTTTTTAAGCGCCTCTGGTTTCAGAGTAAACCAATACATAATTCCTATATTAAATTATATGCTTGTATTGATACGTCTAATATTGCTCATGTTAATATAAATATTCTTGAGTGTCATGTCTGGACACACCAGCTGGTAAACAGACAGTTGTTTAGTTTCCTGCAGGTGGCAAAGTGAATCCATATCTCAAGATCGGTCTCTTGAAGAGCCCGGAGGTCACATATGCTTGCGTGTTGGAGTCTTACAAGAGTTTTCTGATCACCATCATCCATTGTTAGTTCGCGATTGGTGGCTATAATTATTTCACCAGTCATCATGCTCCGAGGTTAGAGTATAGCTAGCAATTACTGATACCCATTGTCTGGGCCCAATTTCAGGCAATTTATAATATATCATACATAACTATAGTTATTTAATCTAATTTAGGAATCACTTGTCGTGGATGGATCTCTGAATATGAAGTTCACAATTAAACTACACAACTACAGAACATTAAGGACCCATAAATTTTCGTCGTAGATTTTCTTTGATAAAATTAGTGTCAGGTAAATTGAATTCTTCACAAAAAAATGGCTGAAGTATGCAATAAGGGAAGCTTGATGATTGCAGTATTAATGTCAAGGATCAGTCTTTTGCTATAATAACACACAGGCCCTTAAAAAAATGGAAATTTGCTCTCAATTCGTTGAACGGAGCCTGTTTCTATTCACTAATTTATTTCTCTTGATACATAAACAATCTCAAGAGAAAAAGAAATTTCTTCAAAGTCATTTAACCATATTTATAATTTAGCGGAGAAAAGGTGGCCGTCTATTTCCTCTTATTTTCCAACGTGTCTTGAGAAACGGAAACATTTCTCCTGAGGCGGGTGTAACGCGATGGCTCGCTCAGGAAGCCTCGGTCATTTGATCAAGTCCTCCTTCTAGTTTACTGGTCCACTTGTTTAAAAGTAAATATCGTAACATAACCTGTGTTAGTAGATTTTCAATTCCCATATAAAAAACGAAGATTTGCCACACAGTACCGATAGGATAGGTTGGTTAATCTAATTGAAAGTCTTTCTATTACTCGAAAGGTCATAAAGGCTACATGTATCCTTATCACCACCAATGAAGGATATTTTATTCCCAAATTTGTGCTGATGGGGATTAAAGTAAACTCGTTATTGTATATATTCTGAGACATACATTTCTCCACGTACACATGCACTGTAGCTCTTAATCCATACACAGTAAAAGAAATATACTCATCAGAATATACATACAAAATTAGAAGGTACGTTGGTTAATCAAGGCTAATCACATAGATCATTACGTCTGTCTCTCATCTGTTCACCGCCAACTAAAACAATAATTTAATTACAAATATCAGCTTAATGGAAATAAATTAAACTCTAAGTAAAGCATACCACGGGCGGGATTTGAACCCGCGGTCAGAGAGTCTCAAAACTCCGCCCGTGGTATGGTTTGTTTGCAATCGTGTCATTACGATTTCGTGAGTCATGTTAAATTTTAAGTGTAAGTATACCGAAGTATATACCCCTCTACGTACACATACACTGATGCTTCAAGGGACATACTCATAGACAAAATACACAAAGTTAAAATAAGATTTGTTAAAATAATTCAAACGAATAATTTTTCCTATGAGACAGTCAAGTCTTCCAGTCAAGTGTCTTCATGATCAGGTTAGAGTAGCTCGGAAAATTTGTGCTGGTCCGCTTGGGTAGATAAAGGAGCTAATATGAACAACGGAGGAATATGAACAACGACGGGGAAATTATGAGCGAGCGCTGAGGGAAACAAAAGGTATGAAAACAAAAATTTACTTTTGTTGGAAGATGAGAAGGTAATAATAAAAAAAATGGTCTGAACGAATAAAGTCAGGTATGAGCCGATATTAGTCAGTGAATCAGTAATAACAACACATTAGAAAATGACACTTACGTGGTAATTCTTACCATAGAAGTATTTAAATGAACACAAAAACTTTATTGCATAATCAGAATAAAATAACAACTTACAACCCCCTCAGTACATATAATTACATAAACAGTAGTTAAAAAATACTTTTAATACTCCCAGAATACGACAAACATGCAGAAATTTAACCTCCAGACTATGCAAAAAGAGAGGTTCATTAAATATGTGTGAGCGTGACCTCGAAGCCTTTGCATCAACTTCTCTGAGGCTTTGGGTTCTAAAATGTGCACCAGAGACGAACTCCATTAATATATTTATATATACATGCACAACAACTACGTGAGAGGGGAAATGAGGTTGCTCGAGGCCTTTCGCTTCGCAAATTGCAAAAGCATCTTCAGGAGCAATGCAATGAGAGGGGGAA
>NC_091307.1:18834744-18845519 GCF_038502225.1 Cherax quadricarinatus
TTCTCCCACTGTGTTGGGAACAGTGGGAGGTTGGGTGTTGGGGCTGGGCGTGGAGGTGGGCGTGGAGGTGGAGGTGGGCGTGGAGGTGGGACTGGGGGTGGACACGGAGGGAAAGGGTGCGAGATTATTATAATTATTACTATGATAATTATTTTATTATAGTTATTATTATTCTTGGGGAAGCGCTAAACCCTTAAGGGGTCTCACACTCCTGGAAAATAGTCGATATTGAGGCTTGATCCAAGTAAACGGAGGGTAACTCCAATTCCTTGAATCAAGCGCAACTTACGGGCAACCAGGCATCCCGCCTAGGAATATGATGTAAGGCATCGCCCGGCATCGCCCGGCCTCGCCCGGCATCGCCCGGCAGCGCCCGGCAGCGCCCGGCAGCGCCCGGCAGCGCCCGGCAGCGCCCGGCAGCGCCCGGCAGCGCCCGGCAGCGCCCGGCAGCGCCCGGCATCGCGTGCCTCTCCAACAAGACACTTCTGAATAATTTCTCAGTTTAATCCCCAATTTAAATGCAAAATCTTGAATCAGATCCTCGTGAGCCTTACAGTCAGAGGGCGCTGGGAAGAGGGGTGATGAGGGAAGGGGAAGAGGAGAGGGAAGAGAGGAGGAAGAGGGGGAGGGATAAGAAGACGGGTGGCTATGGAAAGATCCGATTTCTTTTATTTTTAGTATAAAAATTTGTTTACACGTACGGTCTGCGGCTCCCCTATGCTGTGTGATATATGGTGAGGACACCCAGAGTGTGTTGACCATTGTTTTATTGTGAGAGTTACATTGTAACTATCATATATGATAGGATGCCCTATTCTGTATCATAGTTACTACGTGGGTACAACTGGAGGATGTTTTCCCTGTAATAATACGCTTATACGGGATGGGTTGTATACATGAGGCTGAACACTGTCAGAGTGAACAAACTTGAACATAGGTAAAATGTGTTTTATGTAAAGATGCTTTGGGAAGTGAACCAGCTTGAACGCGGAATAAATACCATCTTGGACGACTAAAGAGAAGCTTGGCAAGTGAATAAACTTGAACACACAAGGAATGCGCTCCGGGTAGAGCACGGAGCAACTTGGGAAATGAACGAACGTTGTTTGGGCAGTGAACACACCTGAACACAGCAATGAACGTGTCGCACGATGAATAAGAATGACAAACAAGGCCGCGAGGGGCTTTGCCTTTAAAGACTCAAGTTTATCACCGGTAAATTATTTAATGGCGCTGATGGAAGGTGACGTGCTGGCTCACCCCTGCAGGAGTTATAATATATATATATATATATATATATATATATATATATATATATATATATATATATATATATATATATATATATATATATATATATATATATATACATATATACACAAAACAACCACTGGGAAAGAGTAGGAATTTCACTACTCTTTCCCAGTGGTTGTTTTGCATATTTTGAAATCACCTGTTTACTGTGATTTTATTGCATATATATATATATATATATATATATATATATATATATATATATATATATATATATATATATATATATATATATATATATATATATATATATATATATATATATATATATATATATATATATATATATATATATATATATATATATATATATATATATATATATATATATATATATATATGCAAAACAACCACTCTGAAAGAATAGAGAAATTCCAAGCGCTTTCGTGACTACTCACATTGTCAAGGAACTAGTTCCTTGATAATGTGAGTAGTCACGAAAGCGCTTGGAATTTCTCTATTCCTTTCAGAGTGGTTGTTTTGCATATTTTGAAATCACCTGTTTTTGTGATCTTATTGCATATATATATATATATATATATATATATATATATATATATATATATATATATATATATATATATATATATATATATATATATATATATATATATATATCCCAAGGCTTGTGGAAGTCAAAGCACCTTTAACGGGTGAAGTCATAGTATATACTTGATAATTGTTTGGTGAAGTCAAGGTATATTTAACATCTGAGGGCAATGTCCATACCACAACTGATGGAAGGGAAAACAAATGCTCTTCTTTGAAAACATTGATTTCTGTGGGTAATTTCATTTCCCCTCACTATACTCCCAGCCTGAGCGGTCCCTTGCCTTCAGCTTAGTCCCACTTGGGAACATGCCTACGAAGGCCACGAAGAACAGAGACAGGGGGGTGAAAGGCAGCCTTCATTGTGATAACTTCCCCCCCCCCCCCCTACCTAGAGCTTCACCATATTGCGAAGCGTTATTACGATAAAAGC
Organism: Cherax quadricarinatus; assembly: GCF_038502225.1. Taxonomy (NCBI): domain Eukaryota; kingdom Metazoa; phylum Arthropoda; class Malacostraca; order Decapoda; family Parastacidae; genus Cherax; species Cherax quadricarinatus. Next base: position 18,837,041 of record NC_091307.1, read on the forward strand.
TTGTATCAACTTTATTACTATTGGGAGCATAGCTTTGTATTCTCCTTACTAAGGTTACTATATTGAGGAATAAAAGTTACAGAACTGTGGTTGGAAGAATTCACGAATATCTGGCTCTCTCTAGAGAAGGAACGTCAAATGACGTTTCGGTTTATCGCAGACCATTACCAAATTATGTTGAAATGGGTTATAATACCAACAAGGCTATGATTAAGATACATGTGCAACAGTTTGGGTATCTTTATTCAGAAACGTATCGCCTACACAGTAGGCTTCTTCAGTCGAATACAGAGGTATTATCAAATTATAAAATTTTTAAATCTAGATGTCGTCTGTGAACTAGGCTCTTTCACTCCTTGTGATTCAGATGAAAGATATTACTCTCTCTCTCTCTCTCTCTCTCTCTCTCTCTCTCTCTCTCTCTCTCTCTCTCTCTCTCTCTCTCTCTCTCTCTCTCTCTCTCGCTCCGTCCTTCCCACACAAATAATAATAAAATGACAGAAGGGAAATTTTTTTCGGCTGTCATCTTTTGTATAGGATTTTGGGACGCCGGTTGCTATGCTCTACTTTTATTTTTGTTGCTATAGCGACGGTCGCTCCCATATTTGTGGCTATGGGGCAGAGATATTATGGGAAAGGGAAGGACAAAATGAGTGGGCATTTATGGAAGCGGGATGGGAAGTGTGGGGAGGAGTATTGAGGAAATTTGAGAGGAAATAATTTTATGATGGGACTTGTGAAGAGCAGGATGAAAACTATTGTTATTATTATATTAGTGTTTTATTATTAATATTACTATTATTATTATTTTATTATTTATTTTTATTACTGTTATATTATTATTATTATTATTATTATTATTATTATTATTATTGTGATTTATTATTAATATTACTATTATATTTTATTATTTACTTATTTTTATTGTTATTATTATATTATATTATTTCATATTATTATTATTATTATTATTATTATTATTATTATTATTATTATGATATTTATTATTATTATTATTATTATTATTATTATTATTATTATTATTATTATTATTATTATTATTAAATTTATGGGGAAGCGTGACATTGGCAAGTGTCATACAGCACCCCAATGGAAATAAGTCACTCTGTCTAACTTTTTTGGGTTATCGTAGGTTCTCTACACATATGCTGCTATGCATGATAATTCTATGTAACTGTATTTGTGTATACCTGAATAAACTTACTTACTTACTTACTTACTTACCTGGGGGTCTGGGAGACAATCAGGTTTAATCTAAGGAAGGGAAGGGTAGATATAACTTATTGAATCAAGATACATTCACCGGCATCAAGGCTCTGTTGTTGGGGGAGCTCACTGCGTAGCACTCTTAATGAGGATCATAAATGTGTGAGAATGAGCCTTGATTTTACTTGGTGTAGCCACGTTCAGCGAGCGACCGCCACGTTCAGCGAGCGACCGCCACGTTCAGCGAGCGACCGCCAGTTCGGCGAGGGGCCGCCACATTCGGCGAGCGACCCCCCGTTCGGCAAGCGACCGCCAGGGCCCGGTGGGCGACCGCCACGCCCCGGCGAGCGACCGCCACATTCAGCGAGCGACCGCCACGTTCAGCGGGGGGCCGCCACGTTAAACAAGCGACCGCCACGTTCAGGGGCGACCGCCACGTTCGGCGTCGAACCATCAAGCACCTAATTCAAATTAAAAATCACAATACCGTGGCAGGAATGGTTCACAACTAACCCACAATACCGGTGACTGAAACAGATCAAAACCCCACAACACTCCCACATTTGGAGGGGGAAAAAAGGGGGAAAAGCCTATGACCATTACTACTACTACTTTCCCCCCCTCTCCCCCCTTTCTATCTCTTGTGGCAAACAAACTACTCATATTTTCTACTACCATCACTACTACTACTACTACTATTTCCCACCCCCAAACATTCTACTACACCCTATTTCTTCCTCTCTTCCCCCCGCCCCCATTCCCCCGCCTATATATACTGGCTCACTCATTCTTTGTTTTTTTTTTTCGGGAACCCCCCAGAGAATCCCCTGAGTCGCTCTGGCCTGGGTTTGGGTATGGAGGGGGTTTCTCGTGGAGCACAGTTTTTTGGGATTTGGGAAACCCCGGGTTACCTGGATTCCTGGGGGTTATTCCGGGGATCAACGCCCCGCGGCCCGGTCCATGCCCAAAGGCCCCCCCGATGGATCGGGGCCTGATCAACTAGGCTGTTTTTGCTGGCCGCACGCAGCCCAACGTACGAGCCCAGCCCGGCTGATCCGGCACTGACTTTAGGTACCCTGCCCAGCTCTCTTTGGGCCCACCCCGGGGGTTTATTCCCTTCCCCCTAATGTTGATGGGAGGCTGTTGAACATTTTTGGGCCCCGGACACTTATGGTGTTTTCTCTTAGTGTACCAATGGCCCCCCTTTTTTTATTGGGGGCTTTTTTGCATCCCTGCCCAGTCTTTTATTTTCGCGGGGAGTGATTTCTGTGTGAAGATTGGGGACCTTTCCCTTTCCCCAAGTTTTTCCAAGTGAAAGATTATGATATATCTCCCCCTCCTGCGTTCCAACGGGGCGGTCAAGTGTTTCCCCAAAGCTTTCCCCAGAAGTTAAGGTGTTTGGCAGAACTTAAAACGTGCAGTAAAGGATCTCTGTACACTCTTTTAGATCTGCGATTTCACCTGCTTTGAAGGGAAAGTGTTAATGTAAAAGGTTTCCAAACCTAGAAGAACAAAGTGTTTTAAAAAAGGATCATCATGGCTTGGCATCCCCGTTTTAAAAAGTTCTCATTATCCATCCTATCATTTTCTTTGCAGGGCGATCGTGGCACTGTTGTGACCCTTTAAAAGGAGATCCTCGGAATTACTACTCCCAGGTCCCTTACATTATTTTCCGCTCTATTGTAGGGCCCGGGAGTCAGTAGTATACTCGGGTTTCTAATTATCTCCCCCATTTTTTCCATAAAGGGGGGTAGTTGGAATTGGTCCTCATTGAACATCATATTGTTTACCTTCCCCCTGGAAAACTGTTTATATCTTTTTGGAGGTTAACCGCGTCCTCGGCAGATGACAGCCCCATGCAGACCCCAGTATCATCCGAAAAGGGATGATCGGTGCTGTGGTGTTTCTCTGTTTATGTCTGATATGAGGATGGGAATAAGAGGGGGGCAGTACTGTGCCTTGTGGAACCGGCTCTTCACTATGGCAGCCCCCGGGTTTCTCTGTTGAACTCTCTTTGTTTTCGATTTGGGGGGAAGTTGAAGATCCATCTTCCCCCCTTTCCCAGTTATTCCTTTAGCACGTATTTTTTTCATTTCCCATGATCGCATTTGTCAAATGCTTTTTCAAAATCTGTGTATATTACATCTGCATTTTGATTTTCTTCCAGTTTCATCCAAGGCCATGTCATTAGTGATTCAGTAGTTGTGAGAGGCAGGGCGACCTGCCCCGAACCCATGTTGCCCTGGATTGTGCAGATTTTGGGGAAACCAGGTGATTTGCAATCCTGCTTCTTTGCACTCTTTCAAAGATTTTTTTGATGTGGGGCGTCAGAGCCATTGGTCTATAGTTCTTAGCTAATGCCGGGTGCCACCTTTGGAGGGGGGGCCATATCCGTTGTTTTAAGTGACTGTGGGAAATTTTACCCATGGCCAAGCCCCCCTCCATAGGGGTACTTAGGGCCCCGAGAGGGTTTTTGCAGTTCTTTAAAGAAAACAGAGTTCCACGAGTCTGGGCCCGGGGGTGAGTGCATAGGGGGATGTTGGGGAATGGCTTTTTCGGGAAAACTATCGGAGTTAGGGTAATTTGGAAATTCAAAATTTATGGATTTTTAGGCTCATTCATGAAAAATCATTTGGGGGCGTCGATCCTCAGACCGATTAGTGGTTCACTAAACAAAGTCGTACTGGGATTTCAATATTTCACTCATTTCCTTTTTGTCATCTTTTAAGTCCCATCCCGTCTGGTAAGGGGGCCCCATACTGGGTGTTTATTTGCCTTGTTTTTGGTATGAAAAAAAATATTTTGGGAAATTTTTTTCAATTTCACTAATAGCCAAAACTCCTCCTGCCTCTCCCGGTTCCTGTAAGGGCATTTGGGTTGTTGATGGTTTCCACTTCCTGGTCAGCGCCTCCTTTCGTTATCAGATATTCCCAGCACCCTGAGGGCTCAGTGACTCTTCGTCGTCTTCTGTAAGGGGCGTCTTTTTTCTCCCGTTTACTCCTGCTCTTTTCTTTCTTGGGGAAAATGCCTGGGGAAAATGCCCCCAGGAAGTTGATCCTTTCAAGGCACTGGTTTGGATCCATGTCATTTAAGACATCTTCCCCAAAATATTTCGTTTAGGGGCATGGTTTTTCCTGGTCCTAGTTGGGTGTTCTTGTTGTTGAAATTTTATTTTGTGAAGAACCCTTTACAGGGACATGATTCTTTCTGTTCAGGGCCCCCATGCATGAAGTCTGGACTTCGGTTGGGTTTTATTTGGGAAATTTGTTGTTTTTTATATTCTTATGTCTCTTATCAGGGCCTCATTATTTGTGAAAATAAGGGCAAGTGTTTTCTGTCTTTTTGGGTCCACTATCTGCTGGCTTAAAGGGGTGTTTTTCGCAGAGACTTAGTAGCTCATTTTGTGTGACCTTTCATCTCCCCTTTCCTCCGGGATTGTTTCCCGCTATAACAAATTTTTTTTCTTTCATTTTTTCCATTTTTTTTTTGCCTTGGGGTTTAAATCACCAAGCAGTAAAATGTTTGGGGATGGAGCTGGGGTTTTTCCCAAAAAGTAATCGATTTTCGTAGCTGTTCCGAACTGTTGTGGGGGTTGCATCTGGGGCGGAAAAACCACAATGGCTGGTTTTGGTTCTCGATCTTTTTTTGATAGAACTTCCCAAAACCCCATTTGTTTTCCCGAACCCTGCAGATAAGGGACTCTTTGACCCAGGCCAACCCCCTTGTTGCCTGTTTTTCTGTCGCATCTAAAAGGGTTTTAACCATTTTCCATATTTTACTGTCAAAGTGATCTTTTTTTGTATCTCTGTGAAGGCTGCAAACATTGCATTGGGGCTCCCCCTAGAGTTCCCCTGATTAAAGGTATTTTTTTGTTGGTGGATGGCTTAAGGCCCTGTATATTAGCAAAAAATGAACGGGGGTTGTATTCTGTGTTTGTTTGGGGGGTTTTTTTTATTGGCATCAGTAGTTGTAATTCTGGGGGGCCATGGGTGGCCACTGGCTGCGCCTCCAGTCCAACAAGGCCCCCAAGGTTGGGGGCTATTTTGGGTTTTTTCCTTCCATTTTCTTTTTTTTTTCCCGCCACCCAAAAAAACACCTGGGTTGGGGTTTCAGCTTCTATTGTTTTTTCTTGTGGGGTCTGTGCCTCCTGGTCCCTTTTAAAATGGTTTTGCAGGGCACTCGATGTTGTAACACTGTTTTTGGAGGACCGAGGGTGGCACATTTTTTTGGGGAAAGAAAAACAGGGAAAAAGAACGAAAACCCCCTTTGGGCAGGAGGTTCCATTTTTGGGGGTGGTCAAAATTGCATGTCCCCTTTTTTTCCCGTTATTCCATGCTTACAGATGCCCCAAGCATAATATTTGCACAAATTCACCTTTGGTTGAGAATTGTTGGGAGGGTGTTTTCAATTTCTGCAGGTTCTGGGTTTTCACCCCATAATCCTCCCGATCCAAACCAGGGGCCCCCCCGTCCTGGGTTCCATCTACTTTTCCCCAAAAAGGAAGAAAGGGGGAGACTCCTCCAACATCTTTCTGTGGGCCACGGGCTTTGTGCAATGATGGTTGTATATTTTTCTGTTTTGTGGTGGTTTGGGTAGGTCCCTAGGGGAGTCTGGGCTGGCAGTAAGGCTGGGGGGGTGGGCCCGGGTCCCCGCACTGGGGCTGGGGGGGGGGGCTGGGTCTGGGTCGGGGGCTGGGCCTGGGGCCCGCACCCGCACTGTGGGTAATTTGTGCCATGACTGGGAGGGGGGGGCCAGCACCAGCACTGTGGGATTTGGGGGCTATGACTGGGGGCCTGGGCCCCCAGCACTGTGGGTATTGGTGCTTGCCTGGGAGGGCCCGGGCCAACACCAGCACTGTGGAATAGTGCTTGACTGGGGGGCCTGGGCCAGCACCAGCACTGGGGGTATTGGTGCTTGACTGGGAGCCTGGGCCCCCAGCACTGTGGGTTTTAGTGCTATGACTGGGGATGGGTCTGGCTTAGCACCCTGCGTGACTAGATAGTTTCGATCATCTGTTGTGGTATGGACATTCTGCATTTTTGATCCCTATCTCTTCCCCCCATGTTTTATATATTTTTGGAGCTATCAAGGGGTCCCTTTTTTCTTTTACCCTCCCGGAACCCCGACCCTGACACCACTTGAAGCAAAGACGTGCTGTCCCCCAGTTGCGGGGCGTCGACGACTGTAGCTAACTGCTCATCATTTTGCTGAAGAGACCGGGGCCCTTGTCATGGGTTTCCCCGCCATGGGGTGCCCCCGCCATGGGGGTGCCCCGCCATGGGCTGCCCCCCCCATAGGGTTGCCCCAGCCTGGGCTGCCCCAGACAGGGGCCCCGACCGGGTTGCCCCAATGGGGGTGCCCCAGACATGGGCTGCTCCAGCCATAGGGTTCCCGCCATGGGCTGCCCCGACAAGGGGTCCCCGCGGGCTGCCCCCCCCATGGGGGTGCCCCAGCCATGGGTTGCCCCGAAGGGCTGCCCCAGCAAGGGCTGCCCCCGACTAGGGGCTGCCCCAGACATAGGGCCCCCAGACGGGGTGCCCCGACAGAAGAAGACCCAAGAAGATTCCGTTTATCCTTTTTAAATAAATTAAAATTTTTTCCTCTAAATCCATTTTACTGTGGTTTTGTCATATTTTGTTTGTTCAGTTATTAATTAATTTATGACCAGTGATTTGAAAATAATTACCAAAATAATATTCCCAAAAATTAAACTAAATCTGTATCTTTTCCCTAGATAATTTTCTTTGAAAACTTCTTGAAATAAAAATTTTCCGATACTGCTCCTTAGATTTATTTGATATATATATATATATATATATATATATATATATATATATATATATATATATATATATATATATATATATAATATATATATATATTTTTTTAAAAAAAAACAACCACTGTGAAAGAATAGAAGAATAAAAAGGGTTGGGGAACTTTCTTTCACTGTTTTTTTTTATATTCAAAAATCACCTGTTTACTGTGATCTTATTGATTATATATATATATATATATATATATATATATATATATATATATATATATATATATATATATATATATATATATTATATATATTTTATATATATATAAAATATGGGAAATACCACCTCTAGAACTGTCTAGGGACCTCACCCCAGAAAAAAGAAAAAACTTGGGGGAAAAACCCCAAGGGTTTCCCCCTAAAGCTCTTTGAAATTTTTCTCCTACCCCCCCTATATTTTTTGAATATTATATATATATATAAGACTTTTTTTTTATAAATATTTAATCTAAATTTTACCCTAAAAACTGAATAATCCGTCCGTATGATCTGTATTTTTCAGTATAATCCAGTATAATCTCAGTCAAAAAAATTTTAGTCTGTCATCGTTATTTATTTAGTCAATAATTCATTCAACCAATGAACAAGTCAACCAACTAGTCAAAAAAAATTTCCAGTTACTTATTGAATTCATTTATTTAGTCAGATAGCCAACTGGTCATAGTAATTCATTCTAATTTTCCCAAACCTACAGTATATCACTCCGTCAAGTCAGTTAAGCGTCCCCGTCATTCCTGATGCCTCTTGTATACCCACGACAGTTCTCCTCTTAACTCCACCAGAATGTTTTTCCTTATCTGGGAGGCGTCCCCGCCTCGGCGCCCAATTTTTTCCTTTTCGTTTGGGCCCGGGCGAAAAAAGGGATTTCACGTCAGCAGCGGTGGGCATCAAGCCATTACCATTCAGCCCCAAGCCATTCAGCCAGCCAGCCATGACCATGTGAAAACATCCGATTCCCGGGGGAAAAACAAATTTGAGACATTAAACAGGGTATAAAAAAAGGCCAAAAATTTTTTCCCCCCTGAAATTTCGGTTTCCAAAGGGTGATAACCTATTGCGTGGGGATTCCTATTTTCCGTCTGCGCATGTCGATAAGCGTGATAGAAACCCATTATCTCAGTCAAAAAAATGGTCCTTTTTGACGGAATCGAACGCTTTCAATGGGAAGGGGGGGGAAGAATCGGTGCGGACCGTCTCGTATGCCCGGGTTCTCATCCCCAAGCGTCCTAAACTAACTAGCTTTCTTTAATATATATGTCATAAGAAAAGTTGTTCTTCCTTAATCCCTTTTCTTTTTATCCTCCGGCAAATCACCATGAAACTCAGGGGAAAGTAGAGGATTAAACCCCTTTGAAATTAATCTTTGACATGGGTCCTTCCCTCCGTTCCTTTAGTTGTTTTCAGTCTTGTCGTTCCGTTACTTAA
>NC_091307.1:18845619-18865619 GCF_038502225.1 Cherax quadricarinatus
CCATAAGGAATAGAGTGTGAGATATAGGCGTGTGCACGCATGAGAGTGCATATAATCACTTAAGCCCCGAAAAAAGGAAATATAAGTGATCACAGAAAAGAAAACAAAGGAAATAGTGGCTGAGTGTTTAGTGGAGGCCGTTGGAAGGGTGAACGGTTGTGTCAGGCCTAAATAGTGTTGCCATAATAACGCAATGGGGTATTTTGAAGAATAAGTGCCACTCAAGACCAGGGAGATAAGAGATATGTATAGATGTGTCAGTAAATACAGTGAGTGAGTGAAAAAATTAGAAGAGCTAGAGACTATAGTACATACAGGAAGTTAGTGGAAAAATTACCGAGAAGCATCAAACATCAACTTCTGGGACAGGACAGACCCGCAACGTTACTCCACTGCCAGCCGCAAGTAATATTCACCTAGTTTGAGTTGCATGGGGTCAACAGTACCTGTCTCTAGCTGGAATTGGGGGTCACTCTCCTCGAGCTATCAGAATTAGAATAAGCAGCATTTATTGGCATTTAATAGAATTTAGAGGTAGCGGCATATAGGCGAAGCCTAGTGTATTTATTTTTGAACGTAATTTTGAATGCATAAGAGTACAGTGGGAACCAAGAGATCGGGTACATATACAATACATATGTAGTACATACGTGGGAAATAAGGACTGTTTACATAAACATATGCACACACACTTGGTGAGAACAGCACTGCTGTTAGGCACTTGAATAGCTGTAGCACACACACACACACACACACACACACACACACACACACACACACACACACACACACACACACATATGCACACACACACACACACACACACACACACACACACACACACACACACACACACACACACACACACACACACACACACACACACACATACAGACACACACACACATATATAGACACACACACACACATATACAGGATTTTACACCTTCCTGTGAAGTGACCCTATAACCCTTCCTTTCCCCCCATCTCTCTCCCTCTCCTCTCCTCTCTCTTCCTCTCTCTCTCTCTCTCTCTCTCTCTCTCTCTCTCTCTCTCTCTCTCTCTCTCTCTCTCTCTCTCTCTCTCTCTCTCTCTCTCTCTCTCTCTCTCTCTCACTCTCTTTCTCTCTCCCCCTTTCTCTCATCCTCTCTCTCATCCTCTCTCTCTTCCTCTCTCTCTTCCTTTCACTCTTTCTCTCTCTCTTCCTCTCTCTCTCCCTCTCCCTCTCTCTCTTCCTCTCTTCCTCTCTTACTCTCTCTCTTCCTCTTCTTTTCTCTCTCTCTTCCCTTGTCACTCCCCCCTCTCTCTTACCTTTTCCCTCTCTCACTTTCTCCCCCTTTTTCCCTTCTTTTCCCCTCCTTCTAGGCTCCCCTTCTCTCTCTCCCTATCTCTCACTCTCTCCCCCTTTTTCTTTTTCTCTTTCTCTCTCTCTTTCATTAAAAAAAAAATGGTTGGGACTCGCAGGAATTAGGGATCAGATGACAATGGTACTGGTAGGGAGGAATGGATGGAGGAACAGTGGAAAAGGATAGAGCAAGAATGGGAGAGAAAATTAGGAGAGCTTTCTGAAAAAATGGAGAAGGAGCTCTCTGTGGGAGGCACAAGTCGAAACTGCAGTAGCCAGGGTAAAGGTCCTAGAATTTGAGGTAAACACGCTGAAGCAAGTCTCAGGGGTAGTGACCAGAGAAGACACACCATACGATGATGAGAGGCTGAACAGGAAGGAAGGAGATATGAGTTATGCTAAGGTCATATCAGCCTGCAAAGAAGGGCCAGGGAGTGGATGGGAAGAGCAGATGGGTGCAGATGGAGAGGGAGATAGGTCGAATGCTGAGGCACAACCATGCTACCAAGAGCCACTGGAAAAATCAAGGGAGAATATGACCACATACAGACAGGAACCAGAGTCACAGAGGGAGAGGCAATGGGAGGAGGAAAGGGCAAAATCAGTGATTATCCATGAGCTTCGGGAGAGAGAGGAAAGGACACACACTGAAAGACGGCAGGAAGAAAGAAAGGAGATTGAGAAAATCATCACGGAAATAGGGGGAGAAGACATGGATGAGATTGTAAATTTTCAGAGAATAGGGGGATACTTGAAGGGGAGAAACCGACTGATCAAGCTGATTTCCAGGACAGAAACAGTGTGGAACAGGATCCTCCAAGAGAAACCACGGTTGAAAAGTTTGGAAGAGTACAAGAAGGTGTTCCTAGACAGAGACAGAACACAGAGAGAAAGCAGCTGAGGGAGAGGACAAAAAAGCAAAAGGAGCTAGGAAAGGAGACAAGGATGGAACCAGCAGAGGTCAGTCAGAGCAGAACAGAGCAGCAAGGGCAAGCACACACACAACTATCCTCAGAACCCCACAACCTATCACACCATCCCAACATACAATACAATCCATACCCACAGCTTCCACCCAACCCCCAACCATAGAACCCCACAGTATGCTACCAGGTCTCCCACCCTCACAGGCCCCCCAAACCACAGTGTTGGAAAGGAAACTGAAGGTATGGTACACAAACGCTGATGGAATAACAAACAAGTGGGAGGAGTGGCACGAAAGAGTCAAAGATGCATCACCAGACATCATAGCGATCACAGAAACCAAGCTTACAGGTATGATAACAGATGCCATCTTTCCAGCGGGATACCAGATCCTGAGAAAAGACAGAAGGAACAGGGGGGGTGGAGGAGTGGCATTGCTGATCAAACACCAATGGAATTTTGATGAGCTGGAGAGAGGAGACAGTGGAGAAGAAAGTGATTACATAGCAGGAACGCTTCACTCTGGTGGTCCCAAGGTGATAATTTCAGTGATGTATAACCCACCACAGAACAGCAGGAGGCCAAGGCAAGAGTATGACGAGAGCAATAGAGCGATGGTTGACACACTAGCTGCAGTGGCCAGAAGAGCTCATGCATGCAGGGCAAAGCTCCTGATCATGGGCGACTTTAACCACAAGGAGATCGAATGGGAGAACTTGGAGCCACATGGGGGCCAAGATACATGGAGGGCTAAGATGATGGAGGTGGTACTGGAAAACTTCATGTACCAACACGTAAGGGACACTACAAGAGAGAGAGGAGAGGATGAACCAGCAAGACTGGACTTAGTATTCACCTTGAGTAGTGCAGATATTGAGGGCATCACATATGAAAGACCCCTTGGGGCCAGCGATCATGTGGTTTTGAGCTTCGAATACACAGTAGAGCTACAAGTGGAGGGGGAAGCAGGAAGGCCAGGACAAATGAAACCAAACTACAGGAAAGGGGACTACACAGGAATGAGGAACTTCCTGAACGAGGTTCAGTGGGACAGAGAACTGGCAGGGAAGCCAGTTATTGAGATGATGGAATATGTAGCAACAATGTGCAAGGAGGCTGAGGAGAGGTTTGTACCCAAGGGTAACAAGAATAATGAAAAAGCCAGGATGAGCCCATGGTTCACCCAAAGATGCAAGGAGGCAAAAACCAAGTGTGCTAGGGAATGGAAGAAATATAGAAGGCAAAGAACCCAGGAGAATAAGGAGAGCAGTCGTAGAGCCAGAAACGAATATGCACAGATAAGAAGGGAGGCCCAACGTCAATATGAAAACGACATAGCAGCAAAAGCCAAATCTGACCCGAAGCTGTTATACAGCCACATCAGGAAGAAAACAACGGTTAAGGACCAGGTAATCATGCTAAGGAAGGAAGGAGGAGAGACAACAAGAAATGACCGTGAAGTATGTGAGGAACTCAACAAGAGATTCAAAGAAGTGTTCACAGAGGAGACAGAAGGGGCTCCAGAAAGACGGACAGGTGGGGTACACCACCATGTGCTGGACACAGTACACACAGCCGAGGAAGAAGTGAAGAGGCTTCTGAGTGAGCTAGATACCTCAAAGGCAATGGGGCCAGATAACATCTCTCCATGGGTCCTGAGAGAGGGAGCAGAGGTGCTATGTGTACCCCTAACAACAATATTCAATACATCTATCGAAACTGGGAGATTGCCTGAGGCATGGAAGACAGCAAATGTGGTCCCAATCTTTAAAAAAGGAGACAGACATGAAGCACTAAACTACAGACCAGTGTCACTGACATGTATAGCATGCAAAATCATGGAAAAGATTGTCAGGAGAAGAATGGTGGAACATCTAGAAAGGAATGATCTCATCACCAGCAGCCAACATGGTTTCAGAGATGGGAAATCCTGTGTCACAAACCTACTTGAGTTCTATGACATGGTGACAGCAGTAAGACAAGAGAGAGAGGGGTGGGTGGATTGCATTTTCTTGAACTGCAAGAAGGCTTTTGACACAGTACCACACAAGAGATTAGTGCAAAAACTGGAGGACCAAGCAGGGATAACAGGGAAGGCACTGCAATGGATCAGGGAATACTTGTCAGGAAGACAGCAGCGAGTAATGGTACGTGGCGAGGTGTCAGAGTGGGCACCTGTGACCAGCGGGGTCCCACAGGGGTCAGTCCTAGGACCAGTGCTGTTTCTGGTATTTGTGAACGACATGACGGAAGGAATAGACTCTGAGGTGTCCATGTTTGCAGATGACGTGAAGTTGATGAGAAGAATTCACTCGATCGAAGACCAGGCAGAACTACAAAGGGATCTGGACAGGCTGCAGACCTGGTCCAGCAATTGGCTCCTGGAGTTCAATCCCACCAAGTGCAAAGTCATGAAGATTGGGGAAAGGCAAAGAAGACCGCAGACGGAGTACAGTCTAGGGGGCCAGAGACTACAAACCTCAAGGAAAAAGATCTTGGGGTGAGTATAACACCAGGCACATCTCCTGAAGCGCACATCAACCAAATAACTGCTGCAGCATATGGGCTCCTAGCAAACCTCAGAACAGCATTCCGACATCTTAATAAAGAATCGTTCAGGACCCTGTACACCGTGTACGTTAGGCCCATATTGGAGTATGCGGCACCAGTTTGGAACCCACACCTAGCCAAGCACGTAAAGAAACTAGAGAAAGTGCAAAGGTTTGCAACAAGACTAGTCCCAGAGCTAAGAGTTATGTCCTACGAGGAGAGGTTAAGGGAAATCAACCTGACGACACTGGAGGACAGGAGAGATAGGGGGGACATGATAACGACGTACAAAATACTGAGAGGAATTGACAAGGTGGACAAAGACAGGATGTTCCAGAGATGGTACACAGTAACAAGGGGACACAGTTGGAAGTTGAAGACACAGATGAATCACAGGGATGTTAGGAAGTATTTCTTCAGCCACAGAGTAGTCAGTAAGTGGAACAGTTTGGGAAGCGATGTAGTGGAGGCAGGATCCATACAAAGCTTTAAGCAGAGGTATGATAAAGCTCACGGTTCAGGGAGAGTGACCTAGTAGCGATCAGTGAAGAGGCGGGGCCAGGAGCTCGGACTCGACCCCCGCAACCTCAACTAGGTGAGTACACACACACACACACACACACACACACACACACACACACACACACACACACACACACACACACACACACACACACAACACGCACACACACATACATTCACACAAACAGGCTGCACTTAGCTACATAGGAGACTGTAAGATGTTTATTATACTTTCCCCACAAATCTAGAACAACTGCTAGAAAAGCTGTCACGAATAATATGGAAAATACTACACTGTATCAAAAACAGTAAGAAACAAGTAAGATATGTTGGCGAGAAGTGCGACAAGTGGGGTTCGACAAGGATCAGTACAAGGACCAATGCTGAGTATGTAGAAGACATGAGAAAAAGAAATCAGCCACAGGTGTTCGTGTTTTTACATGATGTGAAACTTTTAAGGAAAATACAATCAGGAGTAGATCAAAAAAGACTACAAATATATCTGGACAAACTGCCGGACAAGTGTGAGATATAGCTTTTAGAACTTAACTCCAGCAAATGCACATTTATGAAAATCGGAGAAAGGAATAAACGACTCAAAGTAAAGTACAGGCTTGGGAACAAAGACTGCAGATCTCTAACAGAGAAGCACCTTAGAGAGAGCATAATCACAAGCGTTCACTTTGGAAATGCATCACCCTAATAACAGCTGCAGCAAACGCGAGGCTCAGCAAATTTAAGAGTAGGTTTCAGGAACCTCAACGAGGAGGCATTCAGGCCCCTTTATACATTATATGTCAAACTCATCTTGAAGTAAGCAACTCTAGTATGGAACACGTATCTGATAAACAGATAAAGCATATAAAGCAGCAGGAAAAATGTGCAGGTTTTTGCTTCAACGCTGATACCTCAGAGCTGAAGGGTATCAGCTATGAGGAAAGGTTAGAAGAACTGAACCTGACGACATTACAAGACAGAAAGACCAGACGTGATATGATTACGACGAAGAAAATACTGAGAGGAACTGACAGGGAGAACAGGGCAAGTCTGTTTGAGAGGCGGATCTCAGGTACACGAGGGCACTGCTGGAACATAAAATACAGTTTGGTGAGAGGGATCTTCGGAGACACTTCTTTAGCCTTAGAGTGGTCAGGAAGTGGTACGACCTAGACGCTGAAGTGGTAGAGGCGGATTCATACACAACTCTAAGAATAAGTATGACAGAGCTCAAGTAGCCAGGTAAGATAGTGAACCAAGTAACCACCAGGAGAGAGGAATAGGCAGGAACCGAGACACGACCCCTGCAATCATATACAAGTGAGCACACACACACATGGGCTGTGACTCGACCCTTACAACCACATATAAGTTAGTCAAACAAACACACAAACGCGCTTACATGAGTACATAAAACAGAAGCACAAAAACGCAAAATATTTAATTTAAAATAACTAACTTAAAATGATTTTAACATATTACACTGTGTATTTTTTTTTTTTGTTGTTGATTACTGTCTTTAAGTATGGCTGTGAAAGATTTAGGAGGAGTCCAGTATAAATATTTTCTCATTAGATAATGTGAAATCTGAAATGTGAATCTCATCTAAGAATCTTTATAATAATAATATTACTTATATAATAATAATATAATAGTAATAATAAATCCTATTATTATTAGTAGTCGTATACTATTATTATTATTATTATTATTATTATTATTATTATTATTATTATTATTATTATTATTATTATTATAACTAAAACTGATAATACTAATAAAATTATTAAAAACAATAAAATTGGTAATGAAAGTATTTCTAATAATAATAATTATTATTATTACTATTAATATTCGTCAACCACATTATTTCATTTCTGAAGTGCGTTTGAATTTTTAGCATTGAACATGTATCGTCTTCTTCCCGTGAATGCAATCGACTCAACACCACCATCAGTGGATACAACAGTCTCAACACCACCATCAACATCAACACGCCCACCACAGTCAACTTACCATCCTCTATTCCTGGCTGGTGTTGTACTGTTCTTCATATTAGTTGTGGTCGTCTGTATTTACGTCTTCATAAATTTGCGTATCCTCAACCAGCTGTTTCTAGAGAGAGGTGAGAGTATCTTATGTTCCTGTTGGTGAGAGAGTTGGGGAGTTCTAAGTCACAACTTGGGGTAGGTCGGGCGATGTGTTGGGTCACTAGTGATATGATTGGTAACAAGGATTTTTTCATTAACTAGTAACATACTTCTGTTTTTTCTCCAGGCCTTAATGCTGGTCAAGAGGAAGAGCTTAGAATTTACGAGGAGTGGAATGAAAACTGGCAGGTGCACTCACAACTGTGAAAACTGTACAGTGCAGGAGTGAGGAGTAGCTGTGGAGAAACTCATCGGTTCACAACTTTAAAATATCTAGGTTCTGTCACGGAACCTGGAAATTATGTGGAAAAGTTTTCCTATCATAACAGCTGACCCTGTTTACCTAAAAGAAACATTCTATTACGCATTAAAGAAATGTTGTTTGTAGTATACAGGAAAAAATAACTATTCCAATATGTTAGAACTTGCAGCCCAGCCGGAAGGAAAATTAGCTACCAAAAATTAGCAACCAAATCTTATAAGTATAGCATTAGGTCAATTATATTATAGATGTATTAGGTAATTCTTTCCACAGATGCTTTAATAGCTTTAAACTCAAGTTTGAAATAAAACCCCAATGGTTGTGAGTACTTGTTTAAAAAAGTCTTTTTGTATCCTATATACACGACGGAATCAGACTCAGTTGAATGTACATAATCCGTTGGATCAATTTATAGCCAATAAGATTTTTATGGTAATATTGATATGAAATCATATGATGGGGCAAATAATTTAAACCCCTTGTACTTTCAACACGATTATCTGATCCAGTTTTGGCGTAAATATCAACTCAAAAACTAATGCCAATACTGAATGCAAATTCCCCACCCATGTGAGCACTTTATATTTTACAACATTGAAATCATTGGGTTCGGAGAGTAAACATGTCATTATTTATGAGACTTTTGTGGCCAATAGAACAGAACAGAAATTTGTGCCTGTCATTAATATCTGACAATCCCAAAACAAGGAACAGAATATGTCTCTTGTTGGGTGAAATTAACTCCATTATCATTAAACACATTAATAGAACAGTAGCTCTTCAGCGCCTTTAATGCTGATCCATTTACTAATGTATCGACATATTCTTCTCTCTAGTATTATTTAGTAGTTGAGACATTTCTTGTATAGAAACAGGAAATCGTCTTCTATCTTGGTCATACGATAATCCGCTCGATAATTAAACATCCGCTGACGTGTCCTAGCTAAATTTTCCTTCTCTACGGAATAACAAAGAAGAAAATATGATGATAATGTTTCGTTCGTCACAAAACGGAAAAGTATATCCTGACGCGGGTGTTTGCACACGCACCTACTATAAATAATTAACTAAATAATACACAAATTGGTAAGCTGCAAAGTATAGGTACAAAGGAGAACTCAAAAAATTGTTTGTTAAATGATTACTAATAGTTGATTATTAAAGGCAAAAAAATCATATATTAATTAATACAATAAAACATAGGCACAGGAGCTCATTCCGCTTATGCAAAATAATAAATGGATGATAATAGCATATACTCTTAAAATGAAGAATAAAATTTATCAAAATTAATATGCATAAATGTGTAAACTGATGTCAGCTTGACAAACAAAATTCCTTCAACTTTTTACTACAGTTCAGGTTCAAATAAACTTCTGTAAAATGGCCATATAATATATTGATGTTACCCTAATTCTTAAAGTGACAGATTATTCATTATATACACATGTTGTAATGGTTGGTTTCTGTATTGGTATAAGGGTGATTAACACCCATAAAGGATGATTAAACCTCGTCTTCTTCTTACGAATATTCCAGATATATGAAACAGAATATATATATACATGTACATATATATATATATATATATATATATATATATATATATATATATATATATATATATATATATATATATATATATATATATATATATATATATATATATATATATATATATATATATATATATATATATATATATATATATATATATATATATATATATATATATATATATATATATGTGTCGTGCCGAATAGGCAGAATTTGAGATCTTGGCTTAAATAGCAATGTTCATCTTGCCATATAGGACAAGTGAAAATTTGTGTATGCAATAATTTCGCCAAAATCATTCTGAACCTAACGAAAAAAATATATTTCACTGTGTTTGTTTAGTATTAAATTATTGTAAACAAATCTAAAATATATTTAGTTGGGTTAGGCTAAAATAAATTGTTCTTGTTATAATAAGGTTAGGTAAGTTTTCTAAGATTCTTTTGGTGCAAAATTATAAATTTTTACATTAACATTAATGAAAAAAATATATTTTAAAACGTACAAGAGAAAATTTCAGAAAGGACTTAATTTAAAATGAGTTCTTGCTAATTGACCAGTTTTACATATTCGGCACGACATATATATATATATATATATATATATATATATATATATATATATATATATATATATATATATATATATATATATATATATATATATATATATATATATATATATATATATATATATATATTATTTTTTTTTTTTTTTTATTATCACACTGGCCGATTCCCACCAAGGCAGGGTGGCCCGAAAAAGAAAAACTTTCACCATCATTCACTCCATCACTGTCTTGCCAGAAGGGTGCTTTACACTACAGTTTTTAAACTGCAACATTAACACCCCTCCTTCAGAGTGCAGGCACTGTACTTCCCATCTCCAGGACTCAAGTCCGGCCTGCCGGTTTCCCTGAATCCCTTCATAAATGTTACTTTGCTCACACTCCAACAGCATGTCAAGTATTAAAAACCATTTGTCTCCATTCACTCCTATCAAACACGCTCACGCATGCCTGCTGGAAGTCCAAGCCCCTCGCACACAAAACCTCCTTTACCCCCTCCCTCCAACCCTTCCTAGGCCGACCCCTACCCCGCCTTCCTTCCACTACAGACTGATACACTCTTGAAGTCATTCTGTTTCGCTCCATTCTCTCTACATGTCCGAACCACCTCAACAACCCTTCCTCAGCCCTCTGGACAACAGTTTTGGTAATCCCGCACCTCCTCCTAACTTCCAAACTACGAATTCTCTGCATTATATTCACACCACACATTGCCCTCAGACATGACATCTCCACTGCCTCCAGCCTTCTCCTCGCTGCAACATTCATCACCCACGCTTCACACCCATATAAGAGCGTTGGTAAAACTATACTCTCATACATTCCCCTCTTTGCCTCCAAGGACAAAGTTCTTTGTCTCCACAGACTCCTAAGTGCACCACTCACTCTTTTTCCCTCATCAATTCTATGATTCACCTCATCTTTCATAGACCCATCCGCTGACACGTCCACTCCCAAATATCTGAATACGTTCACCTCCTCCATACTCTCTCCCTCCAATCTGATATTCAATCTTTCATCACCTAATCTTTTTGTTATCCTCATAACCTTACTCTTTCCTGTATTCACCTTTAATTTTCTTCTTTTGCACACCCTACCAAATTCATCCACCAATCTCTGCAACTTCTCTTCAGAATCTCCCAAGAGCACAGTGTCATCAGCAAAGAGCAGCTGTGACAACTCCCACTTTGTGTGTGATTCTTTATCTTTTAACTCCACGCCTCTTGCCAAGACCCTCGCATTTACTTCTCTTACAACCCCATCTATAAATATATTAAACAACCACGGTGACATCACACATCCTTGTCTAAGGCCTACTTTTACTGGGAAAAAATTTCCCTCTTTCCTACATACTCTAACTTGAGCCTCACTATCCTCATAAAAACTCTTCACTGCTTTCAGTAACCTACCTCCTACACCATACACTTGCAACATCTGCCACATTGCCCCCCTATCCACCCTGTCATACGCCTTTTCCAAATCCATAAATGCCACAAAGACCTCTTTAGCCTTATCTAAATACTGTTCACTTATATGTTTCACTGTAATCACCTGGTCCACACACCCCCTACCTTTCCTAAAGCCTCCTTGTTCATCTGCTATCCTATTCTCCGTCTTACTCTTAATTCTTTCAATTATAACTCTACCATACACCTTACCAGGTACACTCAACAGACTTATTCCCCTATAATTTTTGCACTCTCTTTTATCCCCTTTGCCTTTATACAAAGGAACTATGCATGCTCTCTGCCAGTCCCTAGGTACCTTACCCTCTTCCATACATTTATTAAATAACTGCACCAACCACTCCAAAACTATATCCCCACCTGCTTTTAACATTTCTATCTTTATCCCATCAATCCCGGCTGCCTTACCCCCTTTCATTTTACCTACTGCCTCACGAACTTCCCCCACACTCACAACTGGCTCTTCCTCACTCCTACAATATGTTATTCCTCCTTGCCCTATACACGAAATCACAGCTTCCCTATCTTCATCAACATTTAACAATTCCTCAAAATATTCCCTCCATCTTCCCAATACCTCTAACTCTCCATTTAATAACTCTCCTCTCCTATTTTTAACTGACAAATCCATTTGTTCTCTAGGCTTTCTTAACTTGTTAATCTCACTCCAAAACTTTTTCTTATTTTCAACAAAATTTGTTGATAACATCTCACCCACTCTCTCATTTGCTCTCTTTTTACATTGCTTCACCACTCTCTTAACTTCTCTCTTTTTCTCCATATACTCTTCCCTCCTTGCATCACTTCTACTTTGTAAAAACTTCTCATATGCTAACTTTTTCTCCCTTACTACTCTCTTTACATCATCATTCCACCAATCGCTCCTCTTCCCTCCTGCACCCACTTTCCTGTAACCACAAACTTCTGCTGAACACTCTAACACTACATTTTTAAACCTAGCCCATACCTCTTCGACCCCATTGCCTATGCTCTCATTAGCCCATCTATCCTCCAATAGCTGTTTATATCTTACCCTAACTGCCTCCTCTTTTAGTTTATAAACCTTCACCTCTCTCTTCCCTGATGCTTCTATTCTCCTTGTATCCCATCTACCTTTTACTCTCAGTGTAGCTACAACTAGAAAGTGATCTGATATATCTGTGGCCCCTCTATAAACATGTACATCCTGAAGTCTACTCAACAGTCTTTTATCTACCAATACATAATCCAACAAACTACTGTCATTTCGCCCTACATCATATCGTGTATACTTATTTATCCTCTTTTTCTTAAAATATGTATTACCTATAACTAAACCCCTTTCTATACAAAGTTCAATCAAAGGGCTCCCATTATCATTTACACCTGGCACCCCAAACTTACCTACCACACCCTCTCTAAAAGTTTCTCCTACTTTAGCATTCAGGTCCCCTACCACAATTACTCTCTCATTTGGTTCAAAGGCTCCTATACATTCACTTAACATCTCCCAAAATCTCTCTCTCTCCTCTGCATTCCTCTCTTCTCCAGGTGCATACACGCTTATTATGACCCACTTTTCGCATCCAACCTTTACTTTAATCCACATAATTCTTGAATTTACACATTCATATTCTCTTTTCTCCTTCCATAACTGATCATTTAACATTACTGCTACCCCTTCCTTTGCTCTAACTCTCTCAGATACTCCAGATTTAATCCCATTTATTTCCCCCCACTGAAACTCTCCTACCCCCTTCAGCTTTGTTTCGCTTAGGGCCAGGACATCCAACTTCTTTTCATTCATAACATCAGCAATCATCTGTTTCTTGTCATCCGCACTACATCCACGCACATTTAAGCAACCCAGTTTTATAAAGTTTTTCTTCTTCTCTTTTTTAGTAAATGTATACAGGAGAAGGGGTTACTAGCCCATTGCTCCCGGCATTTTAGTCGCCTCATACGACACGCATGGCTTACGGAGGAAAGATTCTTTTCCACTTCCCCATGGACAATAGAAGAAATAAAAAAGAACAAGAGCTATTTAGAAAAAGGAGAAAAAACCTAGATGTATGTATATATATATATATATGCATGTGCGTGTCTGTGAAGTGTGACCAAAGTGTAAGTAGGAGTAGCAAGATATCCCTGTTATCTTAGCGTGTTTATGAGACAGAAAAAGAAAACCAGCAATCCTACCATCATGTAAAACAGTTACAGGTTTCTGTTTCACAGTCATCTGGCAGGATATATATATTATTTATTATCACACTGGCCGATTCCCACCAAGGCAGGGTCGCCCGAAAAAGAAAAACTTTCACCATCATTCAGTCCATCACTGTCTTGCCAGAAGGGTGCTTTACACTACAGTTTTTAAACTGCAACATTAACACCCCTCTTTCAGAGTGCAGACACTGTACTTCCCATCTCCAGGACTCAAGTCCGGCCTGCCGGTTTCCCTGAATCCCTTCATAAATGTTACTTTGCTCACACTCCAACAGCACGTCAAGTATTAAAAACCATTTGTCTCCTTTCACTCCTATCAAACACGCTCACGCATGCCTGCTGGAAGTCCAAGCCCCTCGAACACAAAACCTCCTTTACCCCCTCCCTCCAACCTTTCCAAGGCCGACCCCTACCCCGCCTTCCTTCCACTACAGACTGATACACTCTTGAAGCCACTCTGTTTCGCTCCATTCTCTCTACATGTCCGAACAACCTCAACAACCCTTCCTCAGCCCTCTGGACAACAGTTTTGGTAATCCCGCACCTCCTCCTAACTTCCAAACTACGAATTCTCTGCATTATATTCACACCATACATTGCCCTCAGACATGACACCTCCACTGCCTCCAGCCTTCTCCTCGCTGCAACATTCATCACCCATGCTTCACACCCATATAAGAGCGTTGGTAAAACTATACTCTCATACATTCCCCTCTTTGCCTCCAAGGACAAAGTTCTTTGTCTCCACAGACTCCTAAGTGCACCACTCACTCTTTTCCCCTCATCAATTCTATGATTCACCTCATCTTTCATAGACCCATCCGCTGACACGTCCACTCCCAAATATCTGAATACATTCACCTCCTCCATACTCTCTCCATCCAATCTAATATCCAATCTTTCATCACCTAATCTTTTTGTTATCCTCATAACCTTATTCTTTCTTGTATTCACTTTTAATTTTCTTCTTTTGCACACCCTTCCAAATTCATCCACCAATCTCTGCAACTTCTCTTCAGAATCTCCCAAGAGCACAGTGTCATCAGCAAAGAGCAACTGTGACAACTCCCACTTTATGTGTGATTCTTTATCTTTTAACTCCACGCCTCCATATATATATATATATATATATATATGTATGTATATATATATATATATATATATATATATATATATATATATATATATATATATATATATATATATATGTATATATATATATATATATATATATATATATATATATATATATATATATATATATATATATATATATATATATATATATATATATATATATATATATATATATATATGTCGTTCCGAATATGTAAAACTGGTCAATTAACAAGAACTCATTTAAAATTATGTCCTTTCTAAAATTTTCTCTTATACATTTAAAGATTTATTTTTTTCATTATTGTTAATGTAAAAAATTTTAATTTAGCTCCAAAAGAATCTTAGAAAACTTAACTAACCTTATTATAACAAGAACAATTTATTTTAGCCTAATCCAACTAAATATATTTTAGATTTGTTTACAGTAATTTAATACTAAACAAACACAGTGAATTTTTTTTTTTTCGTTAGGTTCAAAATGATTTTGGAGAAATTACTGCATACACAAATTTTCGCTTGTCTTATATGGCAAGATGAGCGTTGCTATTTAAGCCAAGATTGCAAGTTCTGCCTATTCGGCGCGACATATATATATATATATATATATATATATATATTCATAGATATATATATATATATATATATATATATATATATATATATATATATATATATATATATATATATATATATATATGTGTGTGTGTGTGTGTGTGTGTGTGTGTGTGTGTGTGTCGTGCCGAATATGTAAAATTGGTCAATTAGCAAGAACTCATTTAAAATTAAGTCCTTTCTAAAATTTTCTCTTACATGTTTAGAGATATATTTTTTTCATTAATGTCAATGTAAAAAAATTTAATTTTGCTCCAAAAGTATCTTAGAAAACTTACCTAACCTTATTATAACAAGAACAATTTATTTTAACCTAAACCCAACTAGATATATTTTAGATCTGTTTACAATAATTAAATACTAAACAAACACAGTGAAATATATATTGTTTTGTTAGGTTCAGAATGATTTTGGCGAAATTATTGCATACACAAATTTTCACTTGTCCTATATGGCAAGATGAACGTTGCTATTTAAGCCAAGATGGCAAGTTCTGCCTATTCGGCACGACATATATATATATATATATATATATATATATATATATATATATATATATATATTATTGTAACCACGAACGAGTGGTATTGATCAATAACAACACTGCACTAGCCAAGGACTCGAACCCATGCTGTTTTGGCCTGCCTCATGGTGGGCGAAAACACATGACGCCCTAATCCACTGGACCACATGATCCTTATGAGCAGCGCATCCAGCGGAACTGGATGTTATACTCGCTACCCAAGGACACACGATGGTGTGCATGACTCTAGGCTAATTTTATTCTAGTCCCTGTTTGATGTACTTGTAGAACGAGCAGTATTTTATATTATTGTAACCACGAACTGGTGTTTTCGCCCACCTTATTATAACAAGCGCAATTTTATTTAGCCTAATTCAACTAAATATATTTTAGATACTTTTACGATAAA
Source organism: Cherax quadricarinatus (assembly GCF_038502225.1). NCBI lineage: Eukaryota > Metazoa > Arthropoda > Malacostraca > Decapoda > Parastacidae > Cherax > Cherax quadricarinatus. Next base: position 18,861,829 of record NC_091307.1, read on the forward strand.
TTTGTAATGAACAAACACAATGAAATATTCTTTTTTTTTTGTTACGTTCAGAATGATTTTTGCGAAATTATTGAATATACAAATTTTCGCTTGCCTTATTCGGCAAGAAGAGCGTTGCCATTTAAGCCAAAATCGCAAGTTTTGCTTATTCGGCACGACATACATATACTATATATAAACTTGGACGAAGTGTTACTATAATGTTAAATTTTGCAAAATTAACAAAATTAGGACTCTAGTTATTAGAAGGACGGTTACATAATAAACTTGAGTACGTTAATGAAGATTATGCAAAGTTAAAAGAGATTCTACAGGTGTATCATACGTCTTTAGCCGTAGAGTCATTAGACTGGACGAAGAAGAAACCATACCACGGGAGGGATTAGAACCCACGATCAGAGTCATGAAACTCCAGACCGACTCTCAGATCGCGGGTTCTAACCCCGCCCGTGGTATGGTTTGTTTGCAGTCGTGTCATTAACGATTTCGTGAGTCATGTCGACGTAGAAGGCCTGACGAGTAGCCGGGGAGGAGCCCCGAACTCGCTCCAATAATTTTTTGTTTTTCACTCTCTAGTCAATTTTAGTCGGTCTAGGACCCTAGTTGGAGAAGATTCACTGATGCAGATTTGCGATAGTGCATCATAACACAATAATTGAAGTTCGCCGTGTACCTGCTGACTGGATATCTCGTCTGCTTTCATATATCAGTAATTATTGTAGATACATTATATATATATTCTGTGGATAACTGGCTTTATTCCTGTGAGATGATAGAGAGCCTATCCAAAAAGTGCCTGGAGCCACAGAAATATTTAGGTCAATAAAGGATGAAGGTGAAAAATGTAAAGTGAGCTTTTGATTGAATAAAGAAAAAGAAGCCAAAAAGGAGAAACAAAACAACATGACAAAAATACAGAACACAGATAACAAAAGAGAACAGTGAAGTTGTCAGAAGAGTTAAGCATGATAAGAAGGGACGCAGAGCAGCATTTCAAATATGATATAGCACGATTAGCTGAAATAGAAGAGAAACTGCTCCATGGCCTCATTCAGAGGAAATTAATAAAATAATAAGTAATAAGGCTGAAGAAAGAAGGAAGTGCGATAACTGAAAATTAGAGAATGAGAAATACTAAGAGATAAGCGCAAAATTTAAGGAGGTATTTATTAAGAAAGCAGTGATGTTACCAAAATAATATACTATACCTAACAGCTGTCCAACAGAAGTAATTGAATATCCACACATAGAGGGAGGAAGCGATCATGTTCCGAAAGAGTTGAAATACAGCAGAGTATCAATGCATATTCTCTAAAAGTAGAGTCGTAGATATCTGGTAACCGGCTTCACGATGCTTAGACTCTCTTATGTTCTGCGAGGCAGTAGCCCAGAGACAGGCGTTCCTAGTGATGCTGTAAGCGAGTGCCACTGTGACCTTGTAGGTTTAGCTCTTCTTTTTGATTATAATAATAATGTAGTCGAGTGTTCCAGTGTCTTCTCCATTATTATTATTATTATTATTTCATTTACGTGAAGCGCTAAACCCGTGTAGGTTAGTTAACATAGGAGAACAAAGGCTCGAAACTCAAGCTTCTAGTCGAGAAACTCAAATCCCGGTATCACAACGAAAGTTTTTCCTTCTGTGACAGACGTTGGTGGAAGTATTGAGGAATCACAGTAGTCGACGAAGACGCTGGAGGTGTTCTAGAAAACTGCTGTAGTAAGAACAGCCTGCAAGATCATGGCTTCAAGCAGTGTCGTGAAAATTATCACTATCTGGCTAGTTGGTTTCAGCCATCTTGCCTCAGGCCAGGACAATGATAATAAAGGTAATGTATATTTAAATCCTTAATCTGCTTTCTTAATAGGATTTAATGTCTGTCGACTACAGTAAGGTCATTAAGGCTGCACCGTAACCATATCACTATCAGAGTAGGTTACTTTAATCCATAAAACAAGGATTAAATTAACCTCTCAGCAGGTATATTCTGAGAGAAAAACACCCTTAAAGGTATATATCCTGCGCACTATTGTGTCACATATACAGTACACTACAGGGTCTTGTGTGTCAAGGTAATGTTGATATAATAATTAGTGTGACAAGGTAATATTGATAAAGTAATTAGTGTGTTAAGATAATATTTTTGACAAGTTACTTTCCTGATAATTGGAAGCTCGGCCTTTATTTAAAATATTTCGGTGAAAATATGAATTATAGAATCAAACATTATCATATCAGCTCCAAAATTTACCATATTTAGCAAATTTAGCATATTTAGCATATGCAATGGGGAACAGAACAACTTAAATAACATCTCGAGGCCTACATCTCGAACACTTCGTCCAGTGATTTTAAATCATTTACCCAACTGCGGCAGGCCAGGACTCGACCCTACGAACCTTGTACCGCCTCCAGATAAAGCACAATGTAAGCATTACCTTACCTCTGCGCCACCGATCCTACAAGTTTCACGCATGCAGCTGAGCTACACGTAGGGTCGAGTCCTGGCCTGCCGCAGTTTGGTAAATGATTTATAATCACTTGTTTCGTGATTTCATTACTATATAGACTGCTTGTGGAGGCGAGTATTCAAACAGGAGGAGGCTGAAATTAATCCTTGAGATACCACTGCCACGAGTGTCCTCGGATCACGAGAAAAACATGTAGCTCAGCTGCATGCGCGATTCTTGTACGGTCGGTGGCACAGAGGTAAGGTGATGCATACATTGTGCTGTCTCTGGAGGCGGTACAAGGTACATATATATATATATGTCGTGCCGAATAGGCAGAACTTGCGATCTTGGCTTAAATAGCAACGCTCATCTTGCCATATAGGACAAGTGAAAATTTGTGTATGCAATAATTTCGCCAAAATCATCCTGAACCTAACGAAAAAAATATGTTTCACTGTGTTTGTTTAGTATTAAATTATTGTAAACAAATCTAAAATATATATAGTTGGGTTAGGCTAAAATAAATTGTTCTTGTTATAATAAGGTTAGGTAAGTTTTCTAAGTTCCTTTTGGTGAAAAATTATAAATTTTTACATCAACATTAATGAAAAAAATATATCTTTAAACGTATAAGAGAAAATTTTAGAAAGGACATAATTTTAAATGAGTTATTCCTAATTGACCAGTTTTACGTATTCGGCACGACATATATATATATATATATATATATATATATATATATATATATATATATATATATATATATATATATATATATATATATATATATATATATATATATATATATATGTCGTGCCGAATAGGCAGAACTTGCGATCTTGGCTTAAATAGCAACATTCATCTTGCCATATAGGACAAGTGAAAATTTGTGTATGCAATAATGTCGCCAAAATCATTCTGAACCTAACGAAAAATATATATTTCACTGTGTTTGTTCAGTATTAAATTATTGTGAACAAATCTAAAATATATTTAGTTGGGGGAGGCTAAAATAAGTTGTTCTTGTTATAATAAGGTTAGGTAAGTTTTCTAAGATTCTTTTGGTGCAAAATTAAAATTTTTTACATTAACATTAATGAAAAAAATATATCTTTAAACGTATAAAAGAAAATTTCAGAAAGAACTTAATTTTAATTGAGTTCTTGCTAATTGACCAGTTTTACATATTCGGCACGACATATATATATATATATATATATATATATATATATATATATATATATATATATATATATAACAGTTCTAGAGGTGGTACTTCCCTATATATATATATATATATATATATATATATATATATATATATATATATATATATA
>NC_091307.1:18870619-18880619 GCF_038502225.1 Cherax quadricarinatus
TGCTCATCGTTAGAAGTTATCATGCTATTCTGTGTGAGGGGTTAAGATAAGCCAGCCAGCAACTAACCCAAGTGACTAACCCAGTATTCAAGCAACCACGTGGGTGCATTCTTCATCGCTTGTGCTCCAAGGTCCAAGCCATTCTGAGTGATTTTTCATCCCTGTGGTGTTGTGGTAATTCGTGGGTTTGTTTTTAAGGCAGCCGGCTTAGAAATATTTTCGCGCCAGTTAGGGTGTCCCCAGTGAGGCTTACACAGTTCATCCTATAGGCCCACTCACTACGTGTGTCTCACCACTGCCCGGCCTCAGCCCTGCTTCAGCCCACCCACCCAATCACTACCACTGTGTTATTGTACCCTTATTACGGGTACTAGTACCATATTTTAAGGACCACATAGGGAGTCAAGAGCTAGAGTGTGTTTTGCGCCACCGTTGAAAGCCTCCTGTGTGAAGTCTATCGTCGATGTAAGCGCAATTCTACGATCACGTGTGCAGAGGACAGTAGCCAGCCGCAAGACGACATAAACATCCTCCAACACCATCCACCACCATCTACCTAATTCTTCACCAAGTCGCTACAGTGATATTTTCATAGAGACATTTGCGAGTGTTGAGACATTTCTTTTGTGTTTCCAGTGATTTTTCTTAGTGACATTCAGTGACTCTTGATTAGACTCAGTATTTATTATATACTGTTTGCAATTTTTTTTTCCTCTTCTTAATTCAGTGTTAATTTTCGTGCATAATTTCATATCTGTTGTGTTGTACTTCTTTTTTTTTATATACTTGAAGTAAGTACCTTAGTGTTTTTCCTTTGTTGTGTGTGCAACATATAAGCAGTATAGAACTTGTGTTTACACTTCAGAATCACCTAGTGTTCTCAGTATTCCAGTGAAGTATTTCAGTAATTTATTACCTTATATTCTGCATCACAACTCAGTGTTGTCTGTTAATTTTTATCCCAGCATTTGTGTATTCTTACCAGTTTATTACATTTTTCTCTGTGTGTTGAACATTTTTGTGTTAATTCTTTTCATTCAGCCAGTGTCTAATTTGTCTTATTTCCACAGACAATAGTGCCGTTATTTTGTGCAAGCAAGAAAATTGTTTTATTATCAGATTTCTCACACATCAAGTTTCATAGCAAGAAAATTCTAGTATTGTGTTTATATTGATGTGTTGTGTTCTGCATCACTGTAAGTGTTCAACCCTTTTTGTTCTGTGTTTTTGCTCCTATTATTTTTCATGTTTCATTGAACAAATTCACTCTTATTGCAATTTTTAAGTTGTTCATTTAAAGTAAATTGTTCTTTTGCTTGTTAAGTGTTGCTTAAGCTGCAGTTAAGAGTTAAAGTGTTCACTCAGTTCATTCCTTGCTAATATTTTTTTTTTAATCTTGTAAACTGTATTTCTTGTGTGTAATTTTTTTATTATTGCACATTGACTCATTTTGCAATAATTCTTGTGCAAGCATTGTGTTGTCATTAAATTTTTTTCTTTCAGAAATTTTATGTAGTGTGTGCAGTACTTTTGATTAGCAATTGTTATTTGCAATATTGCTACAGTTTATTTCAGTGCAGTTTATTATGCTCTGTTCTGTGCATAATATTTTATTCTTTGTGTGCCATTTTATTTTATTTTAGTGAATTGTTTCCCAGTTTTTCTTAATTTTGCACAAGCTTTATTGAGTCCAATTTAACATTTTTTTGATTGATTCATCATTTTATTGTTGAATTTCCCTATTGCATTGAGAGTAAAGACAACTCACTGTGCCATTCATTCAATTTTAAAGTAAAGTTGAGCAAATTAGATTTGAGTAAAGTACAAGTTCTCTTGATTTTCAAAGTGTTGTTTATTCAGTTGAGTATTTTCTCGTGTGAGTTTCCTTGCTTTTTGTGTGTCCTGTCAATTTTTAATTACTTGTGCAGAACAGTTAAGCATTTTCTTCCCATTTAAGTTCACTGTGTCGTGTGTTCCTCAGTTACCTTTTCTTTAGTTTCTCTAAATTCTTGTTGTACATTTTGCAAATATGTCTCAAGTCTTCTCAAGCGATGCCTCAGCATATGCTGCTAGTACAACCATTGATGCATCAGTTCACAATTCGAGTAATCCTGTATCAAATAGTAGACACACTCAGACTTCTAGTCTGCGTAATTTCAGTCGTGATCCGTATGATGCTATGCCATTGTTCAGTGGTAACCCAGACAACCTAGAAGGTTGGTTTACTGCTGTTCGAGCCAGAGCTAATGCTTCAGTTGATGGTCTTCCATCAGAGAGTTGTTTAATCAGTATCGGAAAGGAGAGTCTAGCCCATTCTCCAGCAGTCTCATATGTGTTCAACTTAATTCGTATGAAGTACTTTCAAGATCTAACTAGGTGGAAAGATTATGAACAGTTAATTCGTAACTATCTTGAACCGGTGTGAGAAACCGATCCTTTTGTCGTTCTCAAAGAATTAGTGTGCACAGCTCCGAGGCCAGAGGAGTCATTAGATGAGTTTGCCCTTCGTCTTAATAACCTAATGTCCTCATTCGTTAGAGCGGGTCAAACTTCCTAGTACCTTAAAGACAGTGATAAACCAGCCCTTGAAGGGTTTGCTAAATTATCAGCATTCAGAGTTATCAAACAACTAATGCCACCGACATCTATGTATGTGTACAATTCTAGTCCTCTAAATGCTACTATGGGACCGCTCACAGCTCTCATCCATGTACGAAATTTGTGTCCCGAGGGAACCTTCCCTTATCGAAAGTCTACGCCAACCACTTTGTCTACTCCTGTACTTCCTCAAGTTTGTGCTACTACCAAAACTCCCAACCTCAATCACTCGCGTCCATCATCCAAAGCAAGTGTTAAGAGCCATCATTCCCGTAGCACCCGTAGTATGTACAGTACCCACAGTCAAAGAACTTGCTACAATTGTGGTTTCCGTGGCCATATTGCAATTAATTGTCCTGATAGTCACCCTAAGATGAGTACCAGTCAGATCTTCCCTACTGTACTTATCATAGAATACATGGACATGACACATCTGGGTGCAATGTTCTCTACAACCTTCAGTACTCTAGATCTTTCCGTGGCCGTTCCAACCGCAGAGCCAGGAGAGGAAGCAGACGTCGTGGTTCTCAAACTAACCAGAACCAGGCTCATTCTTCCAATTCGGGGGAATCCAAGCGCCCCAATCTACTCGTTCAGTCGTGACAGTAGGTGATAATGAGTACACCATCCCAGTTCAAAATTCCTATGAAGCCTTAGCCAGTCTTGAGAATGACAACCCTGCTGCTGAGGTTGCTTCACACATCTCTGACGTAGAGGAATTTGGGGATGAAGTAGAAAATGCCTTCTCCGATGACAACCCACCTAACGAAATGATAGGTCCTTTGGTACAAGCTTCTATCCATAATGCGCCCGTTCATGTGTTCATGGACTCTGGTGCACAAGTTAATATCATCAGGTCTAGCTTGTTTAAAGAGAAGCAGTACTCCTCGTTGAACCAACTACTGTAACCTCCCTTAGTGGAGTAGCTGGTTTCCTTCTGCGTGTCCAAGGTCAGACTTCACTCACCTTTACTATCCAAGGTAGAGACTTTACTGCTGCTTTTCTTGTTGTCGACCAGATTACTTTCCCTGGTGACCTTCTACTGGGATTTGCTTCCATGCGAGACTTACGCATTGTGCTCGACCCTTACCGATGGCATGCCCAAATTGATGACTTGATCGTTCCATTTTGGGGTTACCAGCTTGGATCAGAAATCTGCCATACTGCCAGAGAGTACGATGTACGGATTAAGTCCTTACAAGCCAATGCATTTTCCAGTAGCGTACCCAAGCGGTCAGGCACTAGTAACTCTGTCACTCCCATCTGTGTTCCACCTACACCTTCAGATATGCAAGATAGTGTATTGCCTCAAGTGTCCGAGGATGCTCAGACTGCTTTGAGTGCTCAGCCTATCCCTGCAATGTCTGCTAGTCCAAGTAGTAGTTTCTCCACAGGGGACGCCTTGTCGGAAAACGATTACTTGAAACTAGTAATGCCATCTCTTGTTGATGTCACATGCCGTCTGCAGAAAGACGTCTCTGTTGCGGCTAGTGTTCTCACTGGAGTGTCTGTTGTTGTTCCTAGTGTTCCAGATGGTGATAACGTCCTAGTTGACAGTGACTCCTGCAAGGTCAAGGGTTTATTTGTTGAACCTTCCTTACACGTTGTAAGAAACATTAAGATCCATTTATTCCTTGCTAACACGTCGGGTCACAGTGTTCGTCTCAGAGCAAATACCAATCTTGTTGACCTGGTTCACTATCCTTACCCTGTTCAAGTACAGGATGACGTGCCACCTGACCAGTGGGTCGGTGCTATTTCAACAGCTGAGACCTCATCCACTCCACTGGATCAATCCATTCCACCAGTTGAGGAGAAAGACTTAGCTCCCACTGACTTCCCAGATGAAGTCAAGCGTTTGTTGACTCTGTTAAACAAACGTCATAAAGCCATTGCCTTACCAGGTGAGAAGATGGGTATAACGAACTTATTGTCCCATCGTATTCCACTTGAACCTGGTACTAGACCTATCTATATACCTGCATACAGAATGCCTCATTCCCAAGTTGCTGTCGCAGAGGAATTGATCAATCAAATGCTCGATGACGGAGTTATTGCACCTAGTAATTCACCCTGGAATGCGCCCTTGATCCTAGTGCCTAAGAAGGACGGTACTTGGCGCCCGGTGATTGACTTTAGGAAGTTAAATGCGAAAACTATTCCAGATCGCTTCCCACTTCCTGTACTAGGTGATCTTTTACGCAATATCAGAGAACACAAAGTCTTCTCGACCCTGGACTTGTTACAAGGGTTTTGGCAAGTCCCTCTTCACGAGGACAGCCAAGAGTTAACCGCATTCTCTACTCCCACAGGTCATTATCACTTCCTTTGAATGGCTTTTGGATAACGATCCTCTCCTATCATGTTCTCTAGACTCATGACCAATATCTTTAGAGGTCTAGGTAAAGCAGTTATGGTGTACTTAGATGACGTAATCGTCATGTGGATACACATCTGAAAAGACTTGACATAGTACTTGGTAAGCTTGAAGAAGCCAATTTAAAGATCAAACTGTCTAAATGTCAATTTTTCAGATCAGAAATTAAATTTCTTGGTCACGTAGTCACTCCTAGAGGGGTTACAACTGATCAAAGTAAAGTAACGGCAGTACTAAATTTTCCATCCCCAAAAACTGCTGATGCTGTAAGATCCTTTGTGGGTCTAGCAGGTTTCTACAGATCTTTCATTGCTAATTTTTTTTCAATAGCAGCTCCTCTAACTGAATTGCTTAAGAAAGATGCTCCTTTTGTTTGGACCTTCCGTTAAGAAAGAGCATTCCAGACACTAAAAGAAAAGCTAACGTCTGCTCCCATTTTGAAATTCCCAGATTTTTCTAAGCCCTTCTATTTGACAACTGATGCTAGTTCAATTGGCATAGGTGCTGTACTAGCTCAGAAGACTGATGGTAAGTACAACGCAGTTGCATTTGCTAGCCGAGTCCTTATGAAGGCTGAACGCAATTATACAGTAATGGAGCAAGAAGCTTTAGCAATAGTATGGTCTTTGAAGCACTTCCGAGACATTATTTACCAGTACCCTGTTCATGTCTTGACAGACCATGCACCTCTGATACCTTTATTCCAGAACAAACAACCTACTGGAAGGTTAGCCAAATGGACCTTGACTATCCAAGAGTTCAATCCCACTTTTGAACATTTACCTGGCAAGTCAAATGTAGTCACAGATGCTTTATCGCGACACGTTAGTGTAGTTACTGCAGATCCTTCATTTACTGCAGAGGATGTAAAGAGTGCCCAAAGAACAGATCCCATGTGGTCTGGTGTGATTCGATTTCTGCTCCAGGAAGACCTTATTCTGACTGTGAAGCCACCAGCACCCATCAGTGATTTTGTAATGAGCCAAGAATTACTGTATCGAACAGCCGAGTTGGGTGCTCCAAGCAGAAGAGTTTACCAGTTAGTAATTCCACAGTCACTAGTGAACGTAGCTCTACAGCTAGCTCACAATGCACCAGGTGTTGCACACCCTGGTATAGATCGTTCTGTGAAACAAGCCAGAATGAAGTACTTTTGGCCACGTATGGCAACTGACATTTCAGAGTATGTTAAGAAATGTAGTGTTTGTATGCAACATAAAGGAAATGTCAATGGTCCTAATCCAATCCAAGTGTACCCAACCACTAGCGAACCGTGGGAAAGAGTTGCCCTTGATTTGTTAACTAATTTTAAATGTTCCCTCCAAGGCAACAAACATCTGTGTGTTATGGTAGACCATTTCACCAGATATTGTGAGTTAGTTCCTATTGCAGATAAGGCTGCTGAGACAGTAGCTAAAGTGTTTAAAGAACGCATTATCTGCAGGCATACCACCCCTAAGTCCTTAGTAACAGATAATGGAGGTGAATTCTGTAATGAGATTCTTGAAAATTTGTGTACTTTGTACAAGATCTCTAAATCCACCATTGTTCCTCATCATCCTGCCAGCAATGGGTTAGCTGAACGAACCAATAAGAAAGTACTTGATGTCTTGAGAGCCACTATCAACCCCAATAGTGAAACTTGGGATGAAGTTATACCAGATGTTCAATGTGCCATAAATTCTGCTTACAATGCTTCCATAGGTGATACTCCACATTATGCATTGTATGGTGTAGACAAGCGTTTACCCTATGAGTTGTTATATTCCACTCCGAAACCCAATTACAACCCTGATGGTTTCGTAACAACTCGTACAAGCATGGCTCAGAGTGTTTTTAGAAGAATCCGTGAAACACTTCATAAATCAACAGCAGGATTTACTAGAGTTATTAATAGCCGTGCTAAACCATCAAAAGTTAAAGTAGGTTCAAGAGTAATGCTGACAAATTTCAACAAAACATCCGAAATGCCTAAGCTCGATCAAAAGTTTGTTAGCCCTTATCGAGTTGTAGAACATATCACAGGCAATAAGTATAAGGTTAGAGAAATTAGTACTGGTAAGTGCAAAGAATCGCATTTAGATCATATGAAATTAGTATGCAATGTTGATGATATTGCTACCCAGACTAATGTGACAGATGCTGAAAATCCTCTTGACTCTGTACCCTCTGCCTCAAATACTCAGTCAGATATTCAACCTGAATGTCGTTACTCCTTGCGTAATTGACAAGTAATGAGAAACCCACAAATATCTTTTGTAGATAATCGTTCAGATCTCCCTCAGTCAAGGCATGTGTTAGCCATTGCAGAGGAATTCGATCCTCCCAGAGATGATAACCATTCTGCATATGTAAACCTCACCCTCGCAGAATTGGGTTTAAATGTACATAGCCTGTATAATTAGATGTCTGAGATGAAGGAAATTATCAACTGTTTGTTATTAACTGATCAGTTTTTCAGAATTTTTTTTTTTCGTGTTCACGTTCCCTCCGTATTCTGAGAATTTGACAGTAATGATCTGAGTGTGCACCAGATGCCTTTGCTGTTAATTTCACCTTGTATATATATATATTTATTTCCTCAGAATCCGTAGAGTACATGAATATGGATCGATCGATCAATTCCATTTCATATTGTACCATGATTTGTTCTAATAAGTCGTAATGCATTACAATGAAACTCATTTTGTTAACATCCAGTATGATACCATGCAGTAGTTCTAAGTTATATATGAATTTGTTATTATATAGAATCAGCCCAGAACTACCTGCCTGTTCAGCCTATAGCATAGTAGTGTTGTCGAGACGACATACGTAACATGACCGAGCTGTCAGCATAGTTGCTGATCCCCTTATATGTGTTGTATAGCGTTTTATAGTACCATCCATGTGCTTTATATAGAAGATCCCTTAGGCCTGTGACTGTATGGCGTCACGGGGTACAGCTTGAGGCAGTGAGACGAGCTGCCTCACTCTCAGTCGGCGTATAGACATCCAGGCAGTGACACGGCAGGCTGGGCTCATCCTTTCCTTACCACAGTCTGACAATATATATATCGTTACCATTCCAACAAGTGTGTCTACCTTCAACCCTCGTTATCTCCTTAAGAACCCCGTACGACATATATATATATATATATATATATATATATATATATATATATATATATATATATATATATATATATATATATATATATATATATATATATATATTATTTCGATAAGTTGGCCGTCTCCCACCGATGCAGGGTGACCGAAAAAGAAAGAAAATCCCCAAAAAGAAAATACTTTCATCATCGTTCAACACTTTCACCTCACTCACACATAATCACTGTCTTTGCAGGGTCGCCCAGAAACAACAGTTTACCTGGAGTTTACCTGGAGAGAGTTCCGGGGTCAACGCCCCCGCGGCCCGGTCTGTGACCGGGTATATAAAGATTTATAATAAATCCCTCCAAACTGCCAATATCCCAAACCCCTCCTTTAAAGTGCAGGTATTGTACATCCCATTTCCAGTACTCAAGTCCGGTTATATAAAAATAACCGGTTTCCCTGAATCCATTCACTTTTCTTTTCAGTATATATATATATATATATATATATATATATATATATATATATATATATATATATATATATATATATATATATATATATATATATATATATATATATATATATATATATATATATATATATATATATATATATATATATGTTAGATAAATGAGCAAAAATTCAGATAATCTGCTTCTCGCTTAACATGACTCAATGTTAACAGACTCCAGGTAATTGGAGTTCGCATTTTATCACAAAGTTATATTTATATACTAACAGAGTCAAAGAGCAGTTGCGATTGTAGGAAAATGCTGCTACCCGGACTATATGAAGGCAGTGCAGCAGAGACTTCCTGACATCCGGGCTATATGAAGGCAGTGCAGCAGAGGCTTCCTGACATCCGGGCTATATGAAGGCAGTGCAGCAGAGACTTCCAGACAGCCGGGCTATGTGAAGGCAGTGCAGCAGAGACTTCCTGACATCCGGGCTATATGAAGGCAGTGCAGCAGAGACTTCCTGACATCCGGGCTATATGAAGGCAGTGCAACAGGGACTTCCTGACATCCGGGCTATATGAAGGCAGTGCAGCAGAGACTTCCTGACATCCGGGCTATATGAAGGCAGTGCAGCAGAGACTTCCTGACATCCGGGCTATATGAAGGCAGTGCAGCAGAGACTTCCTGACATCCGGGCTATATGAAGGCAGTGCAACAGGGACTTCCTGACATCCGGGCTATATGAAGGCAGTGCAGCAGAGACTTCCTGACATCCGGGCTATATGAAGGCAGTGCAGCAGAGACTTCCTGACATCCGGGCTATATGAAGGCAGTGCAACAGGGACTTCCTTACATCCGGGCTATATGAAGGCAGTGCAACATGGGCTTCCTGACATCTGGGCTATATGAAGGCAGTGCAGCAGAGACTTCCTGACATCCGGGCTATATGAAGGCAGTGCAGCAGAGACTTCCTGACATCCGTGCTATATGAAGGCAGTGCAGCAGAGACTTCCTGACATCACACTCACACACTTTTTATCATAACATATCCACACTTATTGTACACTACTTTGTTTTTTCTACGTTAGACTGGAACATAATTTTATTTCACACATCAATTTAGTGGTTAAGAAGCGTTATCTTACCTCAGTAAATTTTAAAGCCCACTTTTATCCGAGGTATATTATCGCAATTAAAAGTATGCAAAACACTGTTTGCTAACACCCAAGTACCTGTTTTAAGCTGAGTGAACAATAGAGGTAAAGATACCCTTAAATACGTCTCATTCCTTCCTGGGAATTAAACACCATTCAGGTGTGTGCTAAATGCTCTTCAAGTTCACTTTGGATTACCTGTGTTGGACACAACTTTGTTGCCTCTAAAACTGAAATATTTGGCTTGAAATAATGTAGCTTCGCTGAAGTTTGGAAGTTAGCCATTTTTAAGAGATTGTTAACACGTTTTTGGT